>NW_018744049.1:0-28281 GCF_001683475.1 Chenopodium quinoa | reverse complement strand
CTTAATGAAACAGATTTAAGGTGTTAAACCTAAAGTAAGAAAAACATCGTAAAACAAAGAGAGGAAACTTCATCAAATCATCATAAACTTCTCAAAATATGATCCAAGTTGAATAAATCTGACTCGAGATCAATTTGACACCTGAGTCAACTCGAAAATTCGAGAATTGAACCAAGATTGCAAACTATATATAACTAGACTAACAAAACTTTCATATTCATCATTAACCAAATTAAGTTTGTGACCGTCTTGAGAATAATCTGAACCTAAGTAATATTACAAACTATTTTCACCTAAATAAAAACCTTATCTTTTATCCAAATGACCGTAACAAAAATTACCTGTATAAAAGCCAAATCAGCCTATTATCTTGCTTAAAAGTGTCAATTTAGATAATCGGGTCGGATTCGATGAGATCAGGGCAAGTGTATTTCAAAATTAAGTCATGCTAATTTACTGTGTTCATGTAAATCAAAACATAAAGGTCAATTCAGGTTAAATCAAGTTGGATCAATCAGATCATGACAACCTTTTTTCCCAAGTGTTTTCTACATTGGCAACTAATTTGAGACAAAAGAAACATGGTATATAAAAGGCAAAAAAAATCCCTTAAAACTCTAAAAAAAATTGAACAAAGCCAAGCCCCCCAACTTTATCTAAGATCTTCCTTTCCTAGAGCTTGGCAAAGCTGTTGATCAATCAAAAATGGCAGCAGACAACCGCCAATGCCATTTCTTGACCTCTCAATACTATCATTTCTGAACTTTCATTCCATTTCTTTTTTCTCAATTTCTCCTCTTCTCATCAACATTACACAAGGTAATTGCTTCCCCTTTTTCTCCCCTCATTTTGAATTCTAGGGTTCTTATTTGTATAATTTCTCTGTATTTTTTATGATAATTGCATCACTTGATTTGTTTTTTCTAATCTCCATTTTTGTTGGATTGTAGGAAGAATAAAGAATTAAAATTAAAAAATGGGAAAAGGATCAAAAGAGCGCGCAAAGGAGCGTCGTGAACGTAGAATTACAGAAATTTCTCTGCTTCGAACAATGTCTTATTTTAATCAGCGGTAATTTCTTTCCCTATTTTCATTTTTTTTTTCAAAAATTTAAAAAGTTTTGAAATTTTGGTTTATTGTTTTGTAAAATGATTGATTGTTATCTTCAGCATTTAAGTATATGGTGCTACATGTTGGCCAATGTTTATAAATTTGGGTAAAATTGAATATGTTTTGACCTCCCGGAAATTGGCCATCGTTTGCAAATGAGAATCCAATGCCCAAAATTTTTGGGCAATGCTTCAATTTTTGGTGTGATTGAATATGTTTTGACCTTCAGGAAACATGCTTTCATTAATAGTTTTTCATCTAATGCTAAAATGTTGGACAATGTTTCAAATTTGGATGTTTTGACTTCCCAAAAACTCGGCACCATTAGCAATTGATCACCCATTGCCCAAAATGTTGGCCAATGTTTCAAAATTTGGGTGAAATTGAATATATTTTAACCACCCGGAAACTACTCACTGTTAGCAATTGACCATCAAAGCCATAGATGTTGGCCAATGTTTCAAAATCAGGTGTAAGCCGTGTAACTGAATATATGTTGATCTCCCGGAAACTTGTTACTTTAGATAATGAGCATCCAATGCCCAAAATGGTGGCCAATGTTTCAAATTTGGGTGAAATGTAATATGTTTTGACCTCCTGGGAACTCGTCAGCATCCAGTGCCCAAAATGTTGGCCTATGTTTTGAAATTGGGTAGAGTTGATTTTTTATTTTATTTTATTTTTATTTTTATTTTTTTTACCTCCCAGGAATTTGTAACCATTAGAAGTTGAGCATCCGATGCCCAAATGGTTGGCCAGTGTTTCAAATTTGGGGTAACATTGAATATGTTTAGAAAACCTGGAAACCCTTCAATATTAGATTATTTGCAATTAACATTCGATGCATTCAATCTTGGCCTATGTGTTTAAATTTGTGTAAAATTGAAAATATTTTGTCATCTCTGAATCCAGATACCATCAGCAAATAGCAATGGATGACGCAGCAATGTATATAATATGTCAATCAGGTTATTGAATATGGTCTTATAAATGAAACAGGCTAGAGCGTTGTCTGTTTTATAATCTTTATGAGTGTTTTGTATCCAAAATATTTAATCAAATGGGTTAGCAGGATACAGCATGATATATTGTTTAAGATGGTAGCTTGTATGTTTGGTTATTGTTTGCATTTATTGAGTGTATGAGGTGGAACATTTTGTTTTGTCTAGCAACACTTTGTGTAGCGATATGGTTGAACATGAACATGGATTGTGCTGATAAAAGGTCTAGTTGCTTTGGCTTTGAAATGTTATTTTGCATACTGATTGCTGTCACCATTTGATTTGTTCTGTGAGGCTGTGACCAAGTTATGGTGCTGTTCCTTAAGTGCTCAATTGGGATCTAAACAAAAATGAGGCTTATGACATCAGCAAAATAGGGTACATTGGTTCATCACTACATCCTTTATGGAATTAACCACTTAGTTCACTTCTATGAGTAGTTTCATGTGTGTTTAGATTCCTCTTTGAGTGACGTAGTAAATGTATTATTAAATGTTAGAGGAAGGACCATAACTTAATTAATAATTTGCTTACCTAGCATGAGAAAACAATTTAACTGTTGTTTTCAAAATGAAGAGTTTTAAAGAATGATTGAGTTTTGGTCTGTTGATTTTCCTAGGCGCTTTTATTTGCTTTAAAAGTTGATTCTTGGCATTTCTTCTTTTTGGAGTGTCTTAGGTGGTGGACCTCTGAAACTGTTGCAGTAGTGACTGGAGGTAACAGGGGAATTGGCTTTGAGATTATTCGACAACTTGTGCTGGTCATGGGATGACTGTTGTACTGACCTCAAGAGATACAGAAGTTGGTATTGAGGCTGTGAAGGTTCTGCAGGAGGCTGATCTGTTGGTGGATTTCCACCAATTGGATATTGTTGATCCTCAGTCGATCAAAGAGTTTGCTGAATGGATTAAAGTGACTTATGGCGGCTTGGATATTTTAGTAAGCATACCTATTTCTGTTACGTTCCCAAATCATTTTGGGACTAAAGCTTTGTTGTTGTTGCTCTTGTATATCTATTTACGTTGCGTCCCCCCATCCCGTTTGGCCAAGACAAGCACATCTTAGGCTTACTATATTTCTTTGACTTGCAATTTTTATTAGAATGCTTAGGAAGCCATTCTTTTGCGTAGTAACTTAGGAAGTACTAATAAAAGTCAAGTTTCATACAAAGAAGAATGGAGAGATATACATAGATGATTCATTAGATGATTGAGACTTGAGAGTATCTGAAGGCCATTGATGCCCCTTTAAGGATTTAAGGGGGAAGATTGTTCATTTGTGCTGTGCTCACTTTCCACGGCTGGGGATGAGACATACAGTTTGGTGCTTATGGCTATGTCCTCATATATTTTTTTTCCAATTCTTATGGTACTAGATCACAAGGTGTCAGTTTTTTGGAAATAATTGGAGTAGATAACATTCATAACACTATACAATGACATAGCCCTATAAACTTTAATCTGTAGGGTTATTTTTTAGTAATATAATTGAAAAAAAAAAAAAACTTTTTATATTACAGTTCTGCGTTAGCTTTAAATAATGTTGCTGCTTCATAATTGTTCAGCATTCACTACTTTTCAGGTAAATAATGCAGGTGTCAATTTTGATGTTGGATCAGAGAATTCTGTTGAACATGCAGAGCAGGTTATTAATACAAACTACTATGGCACAAAGAATTTAACTGAAGCTATGATCCCTTTAATGAAACCTTCTTCGTTTGGTGCTCGTATTGTTAATGTCGCTCAAGGCTTGGCCGATTAAATGGCAGAAGAAATGTAAGCTGACTGTCTCAATATTTTTCGGACTTTTTGCACCGTAAAGCAAAAAGAAACATGCTTGAGTTGATTTCATGCTTGCATACTCTAATCAACCCAGAAAATATCTATTTTTTTTTTCAGAGGATTGAAGATGTTAGCTTGAGAGAACAATTATCTAACGACGACTTGCTCACAGAGGAGTTGATTGACAATACTCTGAAAACCTTTCTGCAACAAACAAAAGATGGTAGCTGGACATTAGGGGGGTGGCCTCAGAACTCCACTGTGTACTCAATGTCAAAGCTTGCTGTTAATTGTTACTCCAGGTATCTGGCAAGAAAACTGTGTGATCGACCTGAGGGTGAAAAAAATTAGTGTAAATTGTTTTTGCCCTGGCTGGGTAAAAAACTGCCATGACAGGTTGGACTGGTAATGTGTCTGTTGAAATCGGTGCAGACACTGGTGTTTGGCTTGCATTGCTTGCTGGGCAGCCTGTTGTCAATGGGAAATTTTTTGCTGAAAGACGTGAAATACACTTCTAAGAAACTTTGGCTACACCTTGAAGATATTGGCTTTAGTTTCTCCGGGTAATTCTTTCATGATATAATTACTGCTTATCATATTAGTGAAAAGCTGAAATCATACAAATTTTGTAATTAAATTGAGGCAAGTCTCAAATGGTTTAGGTGATATAGCCATGGTCATTACTAGACTAATATTTAACTTAACAATATCTCTAATTAGAGATTCCTCGATGGCATTTCTGTTTTCAAGAGTGGTGGAAACTGGAAAGTAATGTATGGACTGTGCTCGTTTTAGCTGATTTGCATCTGCCCTTTGTATTGGCATGTATCTGTAATTAGCATCCTCTCTGTACACAATAGCTTCCAGCGACTCGTTTTAGTCCCATCTATATTTGCTGGAGTATGGTGCTTGCTCTGTTGCTCAAAAACTACATTTACATTGTTTTTTAATTGAAATCTGTATGATTTGCTTATTGTGTAATGAAGTACCATTAACTCATTTTGGATCTGGTTGCTGATTATGATATTTTGCAATTGTGCACTTAGTGTTTCTTAAACTTTTTTGCCCTGTTGCTATGTATACAATCAATAAGCAAGTCAAAACACAGTAGTTGTTAGCAAAGGGCATTATCTATTAGGGTTGTCCAAAATTAGATTATATGAGAATTCAATCTGCATCTGACCGATATTTTTTGGATATTTAAATTAGGGATATTGTATGCTCATTTGGATATTGTTTTTTCAAATTTTTGGGTATCTGATATGTAACGAATGTTGGATGATATTTATTTATTTATTTATTTATATTAATCTTATTATACCATATTCTCCACTTAAACAAGCCATGTAAAATAAAAACGAAAAATTTATTTTAATACTCTCAACTTAATCATGAATGTAACAAAATATATTTTTATGAAATTTGTTCATTTAATTAAATATGGTCTAGCTATTCTATTCTTATTCTTGTTGTTGTTGTTGTTATTGTATGATAAATATTCATTTTCAATATATTAAATGATCAAAACAAATTTGACGGGTTCACTTTTTATTATATTACTAAACTAATCATTGGCTCATTGGTCTAACTCATCATAGATTTATAAGTTTGATCATAATTAATTAAAAGGGGTTAATATTGAACAATATTAACAAGTGAACGAAAATATAATAATCTATATCATCTTTCATTAAAGTTATGTCAATGAAGTCCCAAATTGATCTATTTGGGTTTTGTATCTTGGCTTGAACTCATAGGCTAATTGTGCATTTCATCATATCCAACATATAAAGTTACACATTATGCACTTACAATAAAACCTTGAGTAAATTAAAATTTATTATTATATTGCAAAATGTGGTCATCATGATGCTTTATGAGTGCCTCCATAAAATATCATGCGACCATGAAAATCAGTATCATAGCCACCATCTATAACAGTGTAAAGTGGATCACAATCCAAAACCATATGAATGTCTTCGGGATTTAACACATTCTTAAAGTTTTCATCAACATATGTAGAATGTGCAATAACTGCTGAATATGGAGCATTGGTAGTTGCTAGTAGACCGTTGCCCATTTCAGGTGCGGGAACTTTTGGATAGCCTGGTCCGTAACTATAAACCTCACCTCCCCATTCAACTTTATCAGCAACGTGTGCCAATTCATTAAATAATTCTTTGGGCATATCCAATTGCTTTTCTTTTACGGGATACTGATAGCCACCAATTCCCGTCATCTTGATGCTACACCCTCAAATCAAAATTTTGTTTACTAGAGAAAGTGATTAAATAGAAAAAAAAAAACGGACATGTTAAGCTATCTATACATACAATTTAAACCGTAACAACTCAACACTTCTTGTTGGTTATAAAACTATCTCATAAATTATTGTCTGTTAATTAGTCTAATATCTTCCATTAAGTTTAACAAAAATAATATCTTTCTTTAAATATATGCTAAAATGGTGTACTTCAAGTAAATAAAAACGAGAGGAAATACAGTAATGTATATTAGCTTAATCAATGCTAGTACTCTATGCACGCAATTCGATGCGTGTAGTTTTTTCTTTTCAAAAAGCAATTATTTTTTTATACTTTTCAATAAAGAGCCAGTGTAAATAAATTCAAAATTAATACAAACCAAACTATGATTAAATGCAAGAAATATTAATATTCCTAAATAATTATTTGAACAAGGTCAGTAAATACAAAATATAAACCAATTACTTACATTTGGCATACTCAATTTGTGGTTGGGTTCCCAAGATAAGCTTGGTCATGTACTCTAGTGGTAAGATTGATACCTTCCAACCTTGAGGTTGGAAGGTTCAATCCCCACTAGAGACACTTTGAGGGTGGGGATCCCTTAACCTTTCCTCTCACTCCCAAAGTGTCTGACCCGTAAATATCGGACCAAAAAAACCGTGAAGGTTGAGGTTCGGTCAGGGTCTTTCTCCTATCTTAAAAAAAAAAAATATTGTGGTTGGGTGGTTGTTAAAATCATCAAAAGTTATATTCTTATTTAATTGTGTTTTTTAATTTCAAATTTTGATATTTATATATTTATTATGTAGTCTAACCTGCTTTTTATGTCAATCAATCAATCCTTATTTTATTTTTTCTATTTTTGTTAATGATTATCATTCATTGATTTTATTTATTACCTAAATTGTTTTAAAATAATCAGAGGGGGTATTGTTGGTATGTAGTCTATATTTTGGACACCAGCTTTTCACTCCTCCCTCTTTAATTCCGTTATACCACCTTCGTTTTTTATTGGTTGCAGCAAAAAGGTATTATTTGTAAGATAAAATTCATTTGTTGAAAATAGTAAGAAACAGAGGTATCACAAAAGAAATCTTTTACAAAATTTGTGAAAGCATACCTTATCTATTGATAAATTCCAAGCCACTTGTAGTCCACCAATTGTAGAGTACTTGGGTGGGGATATACCCAAAGGAATATCTGTAGCCACTTGAACAAAACCTGGGCATTGTATATTTATGCAACTTTTTCCTCCAGCCTGTCAAATTAAGTATTTATAAGACAATAAGAAAATCACTAAATAAATCGATACAAGTACCTTATGATTATTAGATATAGGGATTAGATGACGATGTAGATCTAAAAAGTGGATGACATGCTCATGCTAGAGGTGTATAGTGTGCATGTTCATTAGACCTTGTGCAGTTGTGCATCAATTCTTAGAATTGTTACATGAATTAATTACTTGTAACACATTTTTTTTTCACGGTATTTTAAGCAATTAAAAGTGGGTGTAAGTCACATGGTTAATACACGTAAAACTAAGTTAATAGATAATAAGGATAAAAAAAAACCCTAGCCTCCCCTCTCTTCTCTGTCCTAAATTTTAGCCTTCATTGTCAATTTTGAAGGGACTTCCATCGGATTTCACCAGTGGAAAGCCCCAATCTTTATTTTCTTTTAAGTTTTTTGTTTCTCAGGTTACAATAATGTCTCCCTCGAAAGAAAGGGTTTATCTCCTTCGAAAGACAAGGTTTTTTCGATCTCCTTCGAAAGACAAGGTTTTTTCGATCTCCTTCGAAAGACAAGGTTTTTCGGACTCCTTCGAAAGACAAGGTTTTATTTGCGCTTAATTTGGTCTCTGGTTGTGTGGGGCTACTATTGATTATGGCTCAGATTCGGGTTACGAAATCAACACAAGGATTTACTTTCTCACAAAATTGCGAAACGGCGACGGATCCACTCAAAAAGTTGTATGAGACAACGAACCGAGAATGTGCCGAATTGTTATATTTATGTATTTGGATTCTTAGCCCTTCCCCGATTAATTCTTGTTTGATTTTGTTAAATTCGTTTTCATTATCGTTAATTGTCAATTGTAGATGTCGTATGACTATTATTAATGAAATTTAATGTCCTTTTAGGACTTTTTTCAAAAAAAAAAAAAAGTTAATAGATAATAAGGGTAAAAATATGTCCATGAGCTTTAAATAATTAATTAAGGATATTTTTTTCCTCAAAAAAAAAAAAAAAATCCAATTATAATGTGTTGTTACTTGCAAGTATTGAAAAATGGAGAAAGTATATGATATGAGTTGTCTTACAATAATTGAAAGAACTACTTACCGAAAAACTGGCATACAAATGTGCTTCTTTATCATTGAATACTTTAGGATTTACCTGAATTTTAGAATGACCACACGGTGTACATAAAAAAAATATTATATAATATATGAATATACAGTATAGAAGTTGAGACATGATTTAATTTTCTTAAAAAATAATCTACTAATTCTAAATATTTGTATACCATCCATCCAGCTTCAAAACTATCATTCCCATTTGAAAGTTTTAATCGCGTTGAGGAACTTTGATCGTTATTTTGTACATTAGGTTTATAAATTGCAAGTGAGCCGCCAACTCCATTGAATTTCCTTTTCAAATTGTTTGTATGAGCTAAAGCAACCTGCAACGATAAATAATGATAACTACCATTGTTTGATTTTTTTTTTTTTTAAAAAAAACTATACTATTTTGCAAAAATGAAATGTTACTTCCATGTTCCCCTAATATTGCAACATAGGGATGTAAGTATGTGACATAAATGTTAAGTACAAGAGAGGGATTGAAAGAAATAAGATAGCAAAGACCCATGGGATGAAAGAAATAGAAAACTTCCTAAAATGATAAGCATGTGTAAATTGGAAAATATTACAATATTTGTTAAACTTCCTAAAATGATAATAGTTGCAATATTTGTGGAACATATGAAGTACAATGTAGCAAATATAAAAATGTCATTACATATATACACGAAGTGCAATATTGCTTGCCTAACCAACAAAATTAAATACCTTTATAAGCATACATCAAACATAAACATTACTACTTAATGTGTTGTTCTATAATTTATAATGATATAGTAATTAAGATCATAATTTCATAAGAATAACATGCAAACGTCACGTGTCATCTTTCCTTCAATAAGTTATGGTGTCAGTGTGTCATACTGTCACATGTGCTAGCCTATTTGTCATCACACTTCTCTGACCATATTGAATTGTACTCTATAATAATATTTAGTATTTTTGAAAAAAAATATTGGCGAAACTTTAAGTGGTATTTTGGATACATACTCATGTTGTATGAGCATGTATGAGCATCATACAACATGGGGTATTTTGGTCATTTTCAGTGAAATTTTAATTTTTAATGGTATATTTTGTGTTTTATTAGAAACGTATATAATACCATAAGAGTCTTAATAATAGATTTTGTGTACCATTGATATCATTGAAATTTACTCAGTTTATTTGTACTACTAGATAAATATCATGACATATTTATACCATCCGAAACTATTGTGATACCATTACACTATCGATCTAATGGTAATATTTATATACTTAATGGTATCTTCACTATCTCAAGAAAAAAAAAAAAAAAGTTTGAATTATTTACAAAATTGTCATGATATTTGTTTTTTGGTACATCACGAGTATATACTAATAATTCCCCTAACTTTTTTTTTAGGGAAATAATTCCCCTAACTTTAAGTTTATGTAATAATGTATAATTTACTTGCATTAACTCTTCGCATGTATAACTTCCCTATTTAAATTTAATATATCTTATATAATATTAATGAAAGATGATTTACATTATTATATTTTCATTCACTTATAAATATTGTTCAACCTTTTCTAATAAAATAATTTTGATAAAACTTATAATATTATATGAGCCGAGGCATCGTCCGAACCAATAACTAGTTAATTAGAAACACTTACGCAATGCAAATAAAGAGGTAGAGGATTGTTCACGTCATTATTTTGATTAATTCGTAAAATGGGAACAGTTTCTATAGGACAACTATCGTCCTTGAATCCGAAGCCGTTAACTTTTTGCCGTTGAAGTTCTACCAAGTTTGGTATCACCTATGCATACAAAAAAAATAGTGTGATGATGAAATCATGTAGTCAATATGATCTAGTCTATTGGGACATAAACGGAAAAGGAAAATCACGTAATTGAAATTTTATTTGTATGAAATATTGTTTTTTTTTTTATTTTTTTTTATATTCATCACATTTATTTACACAAAGTTTTAGGAGAGTTAATTTACTTTAAAATAAATTGTTAATTTATTTAAATATAAGTACAAGGGGACCATTATTACAACACTAAGCCCAGTAGCAGCCCCTGTTCGCAAGGAGCATTGCTAGCTGCTACTGTTCGCAAGGAGGAAGCAGGATAGGAGGCTGAATTTGCAGAGGCTGCTGCCTGTAGATATGGAATGATCCTTGCGCAACGATTGGGCTACTCAAGAGTGCAACTCGAGTGTGACGCGCAGAATGTGGTGCGAGCTATTAGAGCCAAGGCAATGGGTTTCTCTCCTATTTTTCTGTTTTATGATGACATTCATAGGTTGGCTTCATGTTTTAATATGTTTTCTTTATCTCATGTCAAGCGTGCGGGTAACACTCTAGCACATAATGTAGCACGTTGGGATGCTAGATGTAGTAAAGAGTTTGTATCGTTAGGTCCTTTCCCCCAAAGCTTAATTACTTGACGGAAATTGACCTCATTTAATGAAATTTCGCAGCTTGGTTTCAAAAAAAAAAAAGTACAAGGGGGCCAATAGAAAGATACTAGTATGTGAGAAAAATTGTATATTTTTTAATTAGGGATCATGAAATAGAGAGAAATAATAAAATATTTTGAGTGGAGTTTTAGGGAAGAGAGAAAAATAATATAATATACAAGTAGCATAAATATATTAAGTATAAAAGTGATGAATTAAAATTAGAAAAAAGGGAGTACTACTCAAGGGCTTTACCAATTTTAAGCTAGTATCCACAAGTCGGGCATAATAAGGACTGAGAAAAATTATCCAAAATTAGTGTATCCGATCCGATAAACATAACGATTTGCATACCCGATCCGATAATTTGTTATCGAATATGATTATTGGGTATCATTTTAAAATTCTCGATTACCCAATCCGTTAAACAACTTTTTCTTTTATTATTCTTTTTCTTTCCTACTTAAATGTATTATCCTATATCTATATTGTTATTGTATTTCGTATTCCCTCTATTTTTTTTTAAAGTGTCCCCACAGTGACATGACACACATGCCGCTGCAAAACTTCAATCAATAATATTTTTAATTATCAATAACTACTCTCTCCGTGTTTTAATTAGTGTTACATTCACCACATGTCGATGTGTTTTAATAAATATCACACTTCCTTTTGGCAAAAAACTACATTTTTATACTTTCTTCGTTTATATATAGATAATACGTTCAATTTAGGCACAACTTTAAGGAGAGAAGAGAGAATGTTAAATCAAGTGGGTAGACCATGTGCTTTAGCTTATTTAATCAAGTTTGTAGTGGGTCGACAAAAAATAAACTTACTAAAAAGGAATATGTACTGTGTCAACTAAAAAAATTTCTCAACAAGGAATACGCGTCAAAAAAAAAATAAAAAATAAAAAAGGAGGTAGTATCATATCTTTTCCTTTTCATGATCCCCACCCAAAGACATTACTACTTATTTTTATTTATTATAATTACTCCCCTCGTATTTTATCAATTGCCCCATTTTCCTTTTGCGGTCATATTTTATTACTTGCTCCATTCCTTTTTTATAATGAAACCTTTTTACAATATTTTACTAATTTTTCATTCCTAGTACGTGGAAACCCAAACTATATATCATACTTTAACTAGTGTGTGGCCCGGACGTTGATGCTACTTTACTTAAACTTTGTGATTATGTGTATTAAATAATTTTTGGTATCTTTTTTTTCAATATATATATTTACTTTCATGTGTGTAACATGGTTGCTGATTAGCTTAGATGGTTAAATAACTTTGTTTCCTACAAGTGGTCGGGTGTTCGAATCTTCTTATGCTTATGCTTTTATATTGAGTTGGAATAGTAGTGACATTACATAATGATTAAGGTTGATGATTGAATGGTGTTTAAATAGGTGACTTGGCGTAAGTGAAAGGGTCTACGTGGCACATAGACTTTGCTAGAAACGCCTTTTAATTTATTAGTATAGAAGATGTTTCCATATTCTCTCTCCTCTCAAATATCATACTTTATTTTTCCACAACGCACTTCCTTCATATTACTTTCTACTGTTTTTACTAAATCTCAGCGTATGGAGAAACAAAATAAATAATAAAATACAAAGGGAGTATTTTTATTTCCTTTCACATTCGTTACTTTTTAATAAACTATTAAACCACTATTTTTCTTTTACATCTATTTTAATATTCCAACTATCCGCTCAACTCTGTGTCGGTTAGGGATGTCAGTGGGGCGGGTCAAGTAGGAGACCCGCCCCATCCCCTCCCCATGGGGGCGAGGATGGGTCTCGGTTTGGCGGGTGGTGGGGCGGGGATGGGGATAAAAACCATACCCGCCATGGGTGATGGGGCGGGGGTGGATTTTAAGTTGTACCCGCCCCATCCCCGCCCCGCCCCGCCCACCCCACTTCGTAACCGCCCCATCCCCACCTCATACCCACATCTATATATCTTTTAAAGCAAAATTACATACTTTTATTCAATTTATAAAATAATTACATGAAATACAATATTAATTATAATACTTTGTACGACACTTATATTATAACACAAAAATGTGTATAGAATGTTTTATTTTATAATTCGTATTAATTATGTAAGATTGTGTATTTGAGATACGGATATTAGGTGGATCTTGGGTGGGGATTAGGCGGGTTTTTGGTAAGGATTAGGTGGGGATGGATATCCAAGTGGGGGGTGGGGCGAGGATGAATCTGGAGTTGTACCTGGTGGGGCGAGGATGGGGATGAAAATTGGACCCGCCGCGGGGATGGGGATGGGGATGGGGATGGGGATGAAAATATTAGGTGGGGATGGGGATGGGAAGGCCAACATCCGCCCCGCCCCGCCCCATTGACATCCCTAGTGTCGGTTAAAGTGTGTCGGTCAAACTATGTGTTGGTCAAAGTGTAAAACATTTTCCTTTAAAAGTGATTAAAAGGCTAAAGTAATGTGTCGGTCAAAGTATAATATTTATAAAAAACACATAGGGAGTATAAATTACAATTAAATGAATATTAATAATCTACTCATTGAAACGATTCCACCAAGTACCCACGAGACTAAATTCATGGATATTATTTTTTGTATTATTGGTTATCGATTACCCGAACCGATAGTGATAACGGTTCGGGTACTCAACCCATTCTCACCCCTAAATATATATAAGGATTTTTTGTGGAAAACTACCTTTTATATACAACTTTTTGTGAAAAACTACCTTTTAAAAAAAATTGTTGTAAATGACTACCTCTTTTCAAAAAAATGTTGTAAATATCTACCACTTGCCAGAATCTCGCGGTTGACTTACTTTTCCGGCGTTGACTAGATCACTTGGCGGCTTTTCCCCATTTTCGACCACCCCCACCCCCTCCTCCTCCTCCCTTTTCCAGTTTTCGACCACCCCCACCCCCTCGCCGTTAACTCCCCTCCCTTTGTCCAGTTTCAGACTGCCCCTACCCATACCCTTGCCGGAAAATTGCGCTTGTTGCCTCTCCGCCTTCCTTCCCGATTTTCGACCATCCCCACCCCCTGTAAGACCTCTTTTTCCCTAGCCATCCTTACCCCTTCTTGCAAACCTCCTTTAATCTAGTCGTCCCTACCCCTTCTTCCCCGCAACCACCATTAAAACCAACCTTCAATGTCTTTGAAACCTGAAATTCAAAAAAAAAAAAAAAAAAAACCCCAAACCCAGAAATTGAAAAGGGTAAGGTTTTCGAGGGGGCCGAAGGAGGGTGGGCGGGATTTTGAGGGTGAGATATGGTGGGTGAGATGAAATTTGGCCAGAAATTGATAACTTGTTTGAGGGGTTTTGAAGTATTTGGGGCCGAAAATCAGAAAATTGATAATTTGTTTGAGGGGTGGCCGAAAATGTCTGTCGAAAATGGAAGTGGGGGTGGTCTGATTGTGAGGGCTGCAAGAAGGGGTAAGGGATGGCTAAAAGGATGGCTGCAGGGGTGGCGGTGGTCGAAAATTGGAAAAGGGAGGCGGAGGGGGTGGGTGGTGGTCGAAATTTGGTAAAGGGAGGCGGAGGGGGTGGGGATGGTCTAGTCAACGTCGGAATTAAAAGTCAACGGCAAGATTCCGGCAAGTGGTAGTTATTTACAACATTTTTAAAAAAGAGGTAGTCATTTACAACATTTTTTAAAAGGTAGTTTTTCACAAAAAGTTGTATATAAAAGGTAGTTTTTCACAAAAAATCCTATATATAATCATATTATAATTTAACCAAAAGATTAACGGAGTAAGAATGTATAAATATATAATCATTAACATTTACTCCCTCCGTTTTTAAATACTTGCTCAATTTCTCCATGCGCGGAGTTTTAGGAGAAATTGGAGAAAGTAATAAAATATGGAGGTAGTGGGGTTGGTGGAAGAATAAAAAATTGTAAAAGGCAAAAGTAGTGGAGAGAATTGGAAGAGAGAATATATGTTGGGTCCACTAAGTGAGAGAAATTAATTAAATATTGTAAAAGCTTTCCAAATAAGGAAATGGAGCAAGTATTTAAAAACGGACGAAAAAGGAAATTGGAGCAAGTATTTAAAAACGGAGGGAGTACTAATAAGGCTCCTGTCAATAAATAAATAAAAACATAAATACTATTGCTAGTTCACTATTTTTTAAACTTATTTCATATAGATTATAAAAAATTATCTAAAAATATAAATTTTGGCATACTGTATCATTTTGTAGGTAAGTTTTAATTGCTAATCGTTGATTCGTAATGAAAATTAACTATTTGAATATATGAATCCACATATGAATAAAATATACATTATTGCAAATCAAAAACACGTATTTGATGTATTTTTTCCTCATAAATTAGTGTACATTATAGCATATAAGGTCAAAGTTTAGTTAGATAAGACATAATAGAAAAAATATATTTAGATTAAAGCAGAATAATAATTTTAAATTGAATCATTTCAGTAATAATAAGGTGAAAAAAAAATTAATCCTAAATCACACATTATTTAACTTGCCTTAGATGATTGGTTTTTCAGCGATGGATGGCTAAACGCCGGTTGTTTGTAGAAGTCTACACAATCATAAACACCATGTTTTGTCTATTGACAAGAAAGGAATTTTAGATTAAATATCTTTAATTAAACAAAGATTTTTATAGATAAGAAGAGTGAAAAAAAGTACCTTGATAGTCTTCACTTCATGCTGGCTAGAGAACGATGCACCGCATAATCCATCAAAAACTAATGAAGAAAATATCATTAAGAGGAAAGTAGGAGAAACCATCTCTAACTTTAAAATACTACTTTGTTTTAATAATGTATGATATATGTTCCTTAAGTAGAGATATATATAAAGCAACTTCAATTTAATATAGAAATCACGAAATTGGTAAATAATCAAGACTTTATTCACATGAATCACTTAGAAGTTTTTTACCAAAAATAAAATATTATTAACAAAAACTTACATTTAAAAATGGAAACATCGATGTTAAGAAAATAATGCAAATTTTCTATTTAATCAAATTTGAGGGAGAAATAAATTACATAAACAAAATGTCTATTTATACCAAAGTGCAAAAAACACAACCCCTCTTTTCTCTGAGTTATTTTTCTTCTCTCAGATTTTCTCTTGAAAATTATTACATACAAATGAAGGAAATGCTCAATTTATAGTTTTCCTAAAACAACCTAAGCCATTTAAAATTTAG
This sequence comes from Chenopodium quinoa, assembly GCF_001683475.1. Taxonomy (NCBI): domain Eukaryota; kingdom Viridiplantae; phylum Streptophyta; class Magnoliopsida; order Caryophyllales; family Amaranthaceae; genus Chenopodium; species Chenopodium quinoa. The sequence goes on along the minus strand of NW_018744049.1, from coordinate 12,115 downwards.
CCTGCAATATTTATTACCATTAGTTATTTTTCCCTATATTTGGAAACACCTTTAATGTTCAATGGTAATGCATGGTTATTTAATAACCATTTTTTTTTTCTTTATGTTTCTTAATTATCTGCCAACAATCTCCCACTTGAAGACTGATTTCAATCTGTCTTCACACCAAGGAGTAGAACCTCAACTAGTCTTCTGTCATTTTAAGACCAATTGATGTTGAGCACAATTTCAACTTGTCAATCGTCACTGTTTTCGTTAACATGTCTGCTGGATTCTTACTGCCAAGAATCTTTTTAAGAGTTAACACTTCATCTTCTAGAAGAGACCTGATAAAGTGATAACAAATACCGATGCGCTTTGTTCTTGAGTGAAACGCCGAATTCTTTGCTAAATGTATAGCACTCTGACTATCGCTATACAAAATATTATTCACTTGTTTGAACCCCAGCTCATCTAACAAACCTTGAAGCCATATCATCTCTTTACTAGCTTCGGTCACTGCCACATACTCAGCTTCTGTAGTGGATAAAGCAACAATCTTTTGTAGTTGGACATCCAACTTACGGCTGTATTTCCAACTGTAAATACATAACCCGTTGTGCTCTTTCTATTATCGACTTCACCGCCAAAGTCTGCATCAACGTAACCTTGTATTTTCAATTCACCTTTACCAAAGTACAAACACTTATTAATTGTACCTCGTAAATACCTCAAAATCCATTTAACAGCTTCCCAATGGACTTTTCCTGGATTGGACATAAACCAGATTACAATTCCCACTGCATGTCCAATATCTGGTCTTGTACAAACCATTGCATACATCAAACTTCCAATAGCCGAGGCATAAGGAACCTTGGCCATATATTCTTTATCTTCATCTGTCTGAGGGGACTGATCCTTTGATAGACGAAAATGACTCGCCAACGGTGTACTAACAGGCTTAGCATCACCCATATTAAATCTCTGAAGAACACATTTGATGTACTCTGATTGTGATAACTGCAAAGTGCCTCTCTGCTTATCTCTTGTGATTTGCATTCCTAAAATCTTCTTTGTTGGACCCAAGTCCTTCATGTCAAATTCCTTTGACAATTGATGCTTCAACTTTATAATATCATTCATATCAGAACCTGCTATTAACATATCATTAACATAAAGTAATAGGATGATATAACTGGATTGATATCTCTTGGAGTAGCAACAGTGGTCAGCGTTGCACTTCTGGAAATCTTCCTTGTGCATGAAGTTATCAAACTTTTTGTACCATTGTCTTGGGCTTGTTTTAGCCCGTATAAACTTTTCTTAAGTTTGCATACCATCTTCTCTTTCCCACTTTTTATAAAACCTTGTGGCTGGTGCATGTATATTTCTTCATCAAGATCTCCATGAAGAAATGCAGTCTTCACATCTAACTGCTCGAGATAAAGATCTTCAATTGCAACAATACTCAACATTGTTCTAATGGTATTAAGTTTCACAACAGGAGCGAATATCTCATTATAATCAACTCCTTCTTTCTGTTGAAAACCTTTGACAACTAGTCGAGCCTTATACCTCTTGGAATCATCGTGCTCCTTTTTTGCTCGATATATCCATTTGTTATGAAGGGCCTTCTTACCTATGGGTAACTCAGTTAGTTCCCATGTCTGGTTTGAAATCAGGGATTGCATTTCATCTTTCATTGCAAGCCCCCACTTGCTAGCATCTCTGGTCTGGGATGCTTCATAATAATCTTCTGGTTCCCCATCATCAGTTAATAACAAATAATTCATATATTTTCTATTAGGCACATGTGGTCGAGTACTCCTTCTTAGGGTAGGAGTTGGACAAGAAGGTTGTTGTATGTCATTTGATTGCGATGTACTGCCCTGTACAGTCTGTTCTTCTTGTTGCGGAGTACTTATGATAGTGTACTCTTGCATCGTACTGTCTGGGACATAATCTTCATCGATGAATGTAGATTCTTTTTGATTTGTTTCATAACTCTCAATTTTATGCCTATCTTTGTACATGACTCTCTCATTGAAAATTACATCTCTTGAACGAATAATCTTTTTGCTTTCATCATCCCAAATGCGGTATCCGAACTCATCTTCGCCATAACCGATAAAAGTGCAAACTTTTAATTTAGGATCAAGCTTATTTCTGCCTTGATCACTAATGTGCACATAAGCTACACAACCAAATACCTTTAAGTGCGACAATTTGATCTCTTTGTCGCTCCATACCTCCTCTGGTAATTTGTACTCCAATGGGGTTGATGGTCCTCGATTGATCAAGTAAGCTGCTGTATTGACTGCTTCTGCCCAGAATTGTTTTGGTAGACCTGACTGTATACGAATGCTTCTGGCTCTTTCTGTCAATGTTCGGTTCATCCGCTCAGCTATGCCATTATGCTGAGGCGTACCTGGCACAGTTCTTTCCATCTTAATACCATGCTCGTAGCAAAACTTCTTGAATTTGGTGTCCTCATATTCTCCGCCATTGTCGGACCTGAATCTTTTGATCTTCAGACCTGTTTCATTTTCAACCCTAACTTTCCATATCCTGAAAACTTCAAACACTTCGGACTTGTATTTTAGAAAGTAAACCCATACTTTCCTAGAGTGATCATCAATAAAAGTCACAAAGTACTGTTTTCCACCTATAGACTGGGTGGTTGTTGGTCCCCACACATCAGAATGAACAAGCTCCAATTTTTCTTTCATTGGAGTTCTTCCATATGTCTGAAAGCTTACCCTCTTCTGCTTTCCAAGTATGCATTCTTCACACATGTCTAAATTCACAGATTTTAGACTAGGGAGTTTTCCAATTGAATGCATGATCTTCATTCCTTTCTCACTCATGTGACCAAGTCTTTGGTGCCATAACTTGGAATTTTCATTCTCTGTTGCAACTGCAATCGAATAACACGCTCCAGCTGTCAAATAGAGAGTACCATTCTTTTTACCATGAGCAACTATCATTGCTCCCTTTGAAATCTTCCAATTATCACCTTGAAAGATTATAGTGTAACCTTCACGAGCCAACTACCCAACTGAGATCAAGTTCTTTCTTAGGTCGGGAACATGTTTGACATCCTTCAGCTCCCAAGCTGACCCATTTAACTTAATTTTGACATTACCTTGACCAACAATATCACAAGGTTGGTCATCACCAAGGTATACCTGTCCAAGGTTTCTATGGACATACTTCTCAAAAAAGTTTTTATTAGAAGTAGCATGGAACGATGCTCCAGAGTCTAATACCCTAGACTCTTCTTTGCTCTCCAATGAGCATATCAACGCATCATCACCTTCTCCGGTAGAAGTGACATTTGCCTCTGCCTTCACTTATTTGCCTTTTGGTGTTCCCTTACACTGATTTTTATAGTGCCCAATCTTTCCATAATTCCAACACTCCACAGTCTTTGAGTTTTGGAAATTATTTGGATTCCTGGATTTTGACCTCCTATCTCTGGATTGTCCTCGATAGTTTGATCTTCCGCGTTCATTCCTTCTGATTAAATTTCTTCCTCTTGACTCTGTATGCAATACCGAAGAGGATGAAGATTCACCTGATTCTCTTCGTCGAATCTCCTCACTAAGAACCAGATCACGAACGTCATCAAACTTCAGCTTGTTATTTCCCGATGAGCTACTCACAGCTGTGACTGTAGCATTCCAACTATCTGGCAGGGAAGATAAAAGTATTAACGCTAATACTTCATCATCAAATTTGATTTCAACAGAACTCAATTGGGTTGTGACAGAATTGAGTTCATTATTAAGGTGTTGAGCTACCGATCCACCTTCCGACATCCTCAAACTAAACAACCGCCTCATCAAATGAACTTTATTGGAGGCTGATGGCTTCTCATACATATTAGAGAGAGCTTTCATGAGACCTGCCGTTGTGGTTTCCTTTGCAATGTTAACCGCCACATTGCGTGATAACGTCAATCGAATAACTCCGAGTGCTTGTCTATCTAAAAGCTTCCATTCTGCTTCTTGCATGCCATCTGGCTTTTTCTCTTCCAGAGGTTGATAGAGTTTTTTTTGGTATAAATAATCTTCAATCTGCATTTTCCAAAATCCGAAATCTTTACCATCGAATTTTTCAAGTTTAACTTCTCCTTTGTCTGCAGCCATTTCTCCCACTCAAATTTGACTTTTTCTTTTAGGATCGTTTTTATTTTTATCGTAATGTGGACTAATTGTCAACCAAGCTCTTGATACCAATTGTTAAGAAAGTAATGCTTATTTTCTTAACAATTGGTATCAAGAGCTTGGTTGACAATTAGTCCACATTACGATAAAAATAAAAACGATCCTAAAAGAAAAGGTCAAATTTGAGTGGGAGAAATGGCTGCAGACAAAGGAGAAGTTAAACTTGAAAAATTCGATGGTAAAGATTTTGGATTTTGGAAAATGCAGATTGAAGATTATTTATACCAGAAAAAACTCTATCAACCTCTGGAAGAGAAAAAGCCAGATGGCATGCAAGAAGCAGAATGGAAGCTTTTAGATAGACAAGCACTCGGAGTTATTCAATTGACGTTACCAAAAATAAAATATTATTAACAAAAACTTACATTTAAACAAAGACTTTAATCTTATCTTTTCAAAAAGGATAATTAAGATCTTTTAGAAACTTATAGAAGCTTCTAATAAATCCTAATTGGTTTAGGAATGGGATTAAACCTTTGGACCCTCCACATGATTGTTGGGTCGTAGGTAAAATCCAGTTTGGGCCCAGTTTAGTATTTTGGCCATAACTTCCTCAATATTGGAAAGGTCTTTTCTCAAGCCTCGTCCAACTACACCATTATTGGACCCTTATCATGGATCAAACTAGTGAATTGGATGTTTTTATAAATAAAGTACGAAAAAGGAATATTTTCGAAAACAGAAAGAAATATTTTTATTAAAAACAACCGTATCATTAGGGGTGAACATAAACAGGACCGGACTTGAAAACCGACCTGAACCGGACCTGTTAGGACCGGACCTGATCCGGACCTGTAGATTCAGGTCCGGTCCCGGTCCTTGAAAATCAAGGTTTCCGGTTCCGGTCCGGATCAGGTCCAAAACCGGGGTTTTCAGGTCCGGACCTGAAACCCGGGAAATTGTGATTTTTTTTTTTCAAAAATCAAAACAACCCATCCCTGACTTTTCATCTCTAACCCTCAGGCCTCAGTAACCCTAAGTTCCGTAACTCCCTCACTCTCTCTGCTCTCAGAGACTCTCAGCCGACACCCTCCCAGCAAGCCTTCCTCCCTCACGCTCTCAGGCGACCACCACGTCCACCAGACACTAGACGCCCACCGCCCTTCTGCACGCTGCATCAGCCACCGCTTGGCATTGTAAGTTTGTTTTGTTTTTTTTTTAATGTAAATCTAATTATATTCGGGTATTTTGTATTCGAAATAATAAATTTAGTGTGATTATATGATTATTCATGTTTCAATTGGTTATAATGATTGTTTGATGTTTGCGTGTTGAATTTCTTTTTTTTTAGTTCATTTCTTTCAAATTCATGTTTTCTTTTTTTGTTTTTTATTTTTTTTTTTAGTTTAAGTAAATGTTTTCGATTTCATTTGTTTCGAATTCTTGTTGAATTTTGGTTTCTTTCGAATTGTGAGTTTAATTTCTGTTTTTTCTTTTTTTACTTTTGGGGTAGAGGTATTCGGGGCTGGCTGGGGGTGGAGTATCGTGTGGGTACTGATTGTGTTGTTTATGACAAAGATAAGGGAGTATGTACTGCAGTACTGATTGTATTGTTTATGCGTTGAGTCAGGGTGTAACACTTTTTCAACAAGAACAAGGACAGTGAACTATATAATACGGAGTACTAAGTAATTTAAATTTGTGCGTTGAGGCAGGGTGTAATACTTGAATTTTTGGTATGTCCATTGTGCCCTCCTAGTTCTTTGATTCATCTACATACATAATGTTGTGCTCTTGAAATGTCTTAAACTTGAACTTTTTCTTAGCAAAGAACAATCCCTCTGTATGGCTATATATACAGCGTTGTATTCCTCTTATCAATAATCAATACAATCACCTATTAATCCTATACTTTATTCATAATCTCCGATATGCATTAGTGTTGGTTTACTACTCTCTTGCTTCATTTACTGACATGTTTTTGTTTGCTCATTACTTGCTTCGTGTATACTTGATTAAATATTTAGAAATAGATACGCAGATGCTTTTTTGCCATTCATTTTCCATTCTTTATATGCCTACTTAGATTTGGTTTTGTTAGGAGTTTCTAGTACACTCTTACAGTCACTATCATATAATTTTCTGTTGGCAAATTGAATTTTACACCTTGATGATCCTGGACTCAAATTTTCCTTGTTATGCTCATTATTTTTCCCACTCTTTTTTGTTGGCGAGAGTGATTTTTATGCTGTTATTTTACCAATAAATGTTTTTGTATGTCATCAGCTGGCTGTTTTGTAATTAACTACTCTGTAATGCAGAGGATCTTGCATCTCTAAACATAAATGGCCTTTCTATTCTATATGGTATGATATACTTCGTATATTTTTACTACTTGTTGGTAAATTGCTATTAGAAGATTGATACTTCTTGTAGTTTGGATGCCACCATAAGCTGCATTGGTTATTATCAGATACTAGGCTCATTGCTGCTCTTATCTGTTCATCTATTTCTTTTTATGCTGCTTCTATCATTGATACTTGTAAAACATTCAGTCTGGTCTCAGGGCGACTACTTGTAACTGCAAGTCTGCAACCAAGGATGTTATGTACCCTTGCAGGCCTTGCCTAAGTGGCTGGCTAGTTGAGGGAGGAGGGAATCTGTGCTTTTTTTCTCACTGTCAAGATTGACAGATTTTGACTACAGGATATGTTAACCTTGGCATGCTTGAAGATTATCATTAATGCTGCCAATTCACACTACTAAACACTGGGCCAGTTCACACGAAGTTGTTTTTGTGGACTCATTAGTGTGAATCACGCAATCAAAGGGAAAATAACTCGTCAAAATTCAAGTTGTCTTTGGAGAATTTATGTATTTCTAGTATTTGACGCCTTAGAAACTTTATGTAATTTTATGAATTATTTGTTAATTTTACAAGGTTTGTATTTTTGGTGTTTGAAAATTGGGGCTTTATAGAATTTATGTAATTTTGTGATTGATAATTTGAGATTTTATGTAATTATTAAATTATGTAACAGGTCTAAAAATCACAAAACAGGTCCATATGCAGGTCCAATAGGTTATGTATTAATAAAAAAAAACGAAAAAAATACAAATCAGGTCTGTTCAGGTCCAAACCCGGATTGGACCTGATTTTTCAGGTCTGACCCGGAACCGGACCTGTTGAATCAGGTCCGGTCTCCGGTCCTCAAAATCCCCTGATTCAGGTCTCGGTCCCAACAGGTCCGGTCCAGGTCCGGTCCGGTTTTGGACCGGTGTACACCCCTACGTATCACAAGACTTTTCACACTTTCACTTTGTTCGATAATCAACGATGTGAAAGATATTCATCACTGGTTTTGATTTTTAGGGAGACACATTTAGGTGTCTACACACCCGTACCTTTTCATTTTTCTAAAACATATATGTAATACCAATAAGTCTTAGGTGCACTCTAGTGCGGCCAGGATAGCTACAACGCGCAATATAATATGAACATTTAGTGAAAAAATGAACATTCAGTAATAAAAAATTGAACACGTAAAATAAAAACGAACATTTAGTATTAAAAAGTGAACATGTTAAAAAAAATAATTATTTAATATATTAAAAGTGAACATGATTATCATATAATCATAAAATTGATGGGCCATGGCCTTAAAAATGAACTTTAGTAACCAAAAAAAAAAATACAAAAAAAAAAAAAAATTGAACACGTAAAAATAAAATGATCATTTAATTTAGTAATAAAAAAATTCAGTCCAAAAATAGTAATAAAAAAATGAATATTTAGTAATAACAAATCAACATATCAAAACAGAAATACAAACATTTAGTATAGTCGAAATGAATATTTATCATACAATCATAAAATAGCTGAATCATACCTAATAAAATGATCATTTCATAAAAGTATATGCATACATTATGTAAAATGAAAATTTAATACAAAAAATAAACACTTAAACAAATGAACACGTTTAAAAAAATTTATAAATATTTAGTATATTAAAAATGAACATGATTTTCATATATTCATATGGGTTTAAAATAATTGTATATAATAATTAACAAAAAATAAAGATAAAATATATCGTTAAATTATGCTAATTTTTTATACACTAATGTTCATTTTTAGTGTACTAAATGTTCATTTTAAGTGTATTAAATGTTCATTTTGTACAAAATGTTCAATTTTAAAGTACTTTATGTTCATATTTTTTTATTTATAGAAAAATTCAATTGTAATATTTTAACTCTAATATTTTGAATATTCACCTTATATCTAATCATTGTTCATCATAAAGATAATAATTATCGACCTATAACATAATAGATTGGAAATCACAAATGAAAAATTTATAAAAATTAACAATTTACAACATTCACATATTTATATTTAAAAAAAAAGAACTCAAATAACCTCAAATTTGAAGATCGTGACGAAGATGATGATGATAGTAGAGAATGCTACAATGGTGATGAATTGGAGAATATTCAAATTAGAAGGACAAATAAGTATAAGATTGAAAGAAAGTGAGGTATAAAAGAAAATTAACTTTTAAAAAAAATGGGGGAAGAAAAAAAAAAGAGAGAAATTTTCAGATTAAGTAGAAAACAGAGGAGAGAGAAAATTATAGAGGTAATTAAGAAAGAAGAAGAGAGAGAGTTAAGATAGAAAATTTTATGTTCATTTTTGGATTACTATATGTTCATATATAAATGCAGTGGTGCAACTAGCTTAGGTACACAAGTGTGTAGCTAAGAATTTGTGATGTAATACTTCCACTATTCGAAATAGCAGTGGTTGATTGGAGGGCTTACTTTTAACATATTTTGTTGGTTTACATTGGTTTAAGCTTGTTAAGAACCTTTTTTTAATTGTTTTTTTTTTTTTTAGAAATTCCATTAATGCAATTTAGCCACCTAAACACTCACTCCATAATTTTAAAGTATTACACTTTTAAAATGCTACATTTTAATATTATTTCTCACTCACCTGAACCCTCTACTATTTTCTAACATGACGACGGAAATTTCGAGGAGTTCGAGATTTATATACAAGTGTAAAGTAAAAAAGTGTACTGTTGTTGTATTTCCTAATCATTGCAAATTTTTTTGCTTTTGACACTATTATCTTTTACTAGTATATAACTCAATTTATAATGAAATAATATATTTTCTATAACTTTTTACTTATTATGATTGAAGATATCAATGATCGAACTTTTATAATTTGTTGACAGATACCTCTTAAGTTTTTCATTCTCGGCCGCTTTCAGTTAGTGTTCATTGCTAAGCGTTTCATTTATATGAGAACTAACAAAGAAAAGGTAGATACATGCTACAGTAGTAGCAGTATTTGCTCAAAAAAGCATTAGCTACAAGAAGGTACACCCTTGTCCCTTTTCCATGTAGAAACGGTAAGGGCTGATAACTACAGGAGCTATAGAAAAAGAGCTTCCCCTTAGTCTATAACCTTACTTAGAGTCACGTAATAGAAAAAGGTCAGATAGAAACATTTGCAACCATTTAGAGACAAGAACAACTAAAAAAGGCATGTCAAGAACAACCATTTAGAGACCTAAATTACTGATTCTATCTAATCACATGCAACACTACCCTGTAATGAAAATGTAACAATACTTGGAATACACTATATAATTGGAAAATTATTTTGGGGAAAAGTTAAAATATTTCCCTTATTGACGCTCCTTCCCATAATCACATTATCACACACTACTCAAGGTTAACATCGTCTCCTCTATTGACATTGTGAAGAGGGTGTGCCTATCGTAGGGGATCTTTTTCCTCTATTCCCATGGCCCTTTAAAAGCCTAGAACTTTACACTTTTTAGAGTGTAATAGGATTTGAATTCTTGACTGTTTGGGAAACCTTGAATTAAATTTGATTCTATTATTACGCTTTTTTTGTAAAAACTAATAAGGAGTCGGCAATGAGTTTTAGGAAAACTTATAAACCTCGTTCATGCCTTTCTCCCAAGTAGGGTTCAAGGAATATTTAGTATGAATCATAAGTTTACCCATGCCCAATTCAAATTGGTCTATTAGTACTAGAAATGAGTTCGGGAGCGAGGTACTAAAATAATGTTACCTTTAGGGGGAATCGCGCTATTCTAGCCCTAGTATGACCTCTACTAGCTCTTTTTTTTCCCACAATTTCATTACCAAATAATAAATACAACGTGATACCTAAAACTAAGTTAGTTGATTTTATTTACACGCATTTAATCACGTAGGAATTACATTGCAAAAGACGTTATTCTTTATTTATTAAAATTCGTGAAAGAATAAAATAAACAAAATTCTCCTTGGCTTAGGTGATAAAACCATCAGTTAATTATCCAAATTCTAGTCTTGATTAACGAAACAATACTATGTTAAGTAATTAATTAAAAGTTCATTTTAAGTGATCAAACAACACTAATATAATTAATAAATTAAAAGTTGTTTAAACAAGAAAAGAAAAGGTGATTGTTCTAAGTGCTCGGGAATTTACCACTTTTCCTTGATAGATCCTATTACCATACATACTCTAAATACATAATGGATCATGTTAGGCATAAGATTAGGCATAAAAAATAGGCATTTTTTCACTTAAAAATACTCAATTCACACGGTTCACAAACTGATCTGGCAGCAGCACCTTTGCTTAGTTTTAGGCTTATAATCACAACAAAATTAAACTTACCCAAAAACATGATAATTTAATATAGGGATACACCTAACATGATTCTATACCACATAAGGCACAAAAACAAACTAAATCAAGGGGAAGTAGGGCTAAAAACGTACTGCACAAAGTCAGCAATTACAACAGCAATTTTGTGAACCATAGTGCACATATCATGCTTAAAAACCACCAAAACACAAAAACTATTTATGGAAACAAATCTTAATAAATTTACCACTTCTAGGCATGATTATCTAGCATAAAAACGACAATTTCCTATTTATCTCTTTGATTTCTTTGAAACGTCAATCTAGGCCGGGATACCTTGGTGTAAAGAGGGTGATCCCATCGTAAGGGGTACTCTCCTTAAATGCCCATGGCCACTTAAAATGCTAGGACTTTACACTTGTTAAGGTGTAGTAGGATTTGAATTCCTTACTGTTTGGGGGACCTTGAATTATAATTGATTCTATCATTACACTTTTTTGTAAGAAACAAGTAGGGAGTCGCCAATGAGTTTTAGGAAAAACTCATAAACCTCGTTCATGCCTTTCTTCCATGTGGAGTTCATGGAATAGTTAGAACTAATCATAGGTTTACCCATGCCCAAATTGGTCTATAAACCAGAAATGAGTTCGGGAGCGAGGGTATTAAAATAACATTCCTTTCAGAGGGGAATCGTTATCCTAGCCCTAGTGCGACCTCTACTAGCTCTTCCTTTTTTACAATTTCATCACCAAACAATATATGCAACGCGATACCTAAAATTATGTTAGTTGATTTTATTTAGAAGCATTAATTCACGTAGGAATTACATCGTAATGTCGTTATTCTTACTTAATCAAATTCGTAAAAAGGACAAGAAAATAAACAATATTCACCTGGCTTAAGTGATCAACCAACAAATATTTAATTCAATTCTAATCTTTATTTAACGTAAGATAGTATATGGAATTGATTAATTAATTATTTTAAAGGTGATCAAATAACACTAATTAATTAATTAAGGTTCTTTTAAACAAGAAAATAAATGTGATTTAACTAAGTGCTCGTGAATTTACCACTTCTCTTTGATAGATTACCATTTAGAACACTTATGGACTCCTTCTTGTTGGGGAACCTCCACCGTAGTAATAAAATATCAAAAGGGTGAGTGTTTAGGACAAGAGGGGCTAGGTTGCACAAGTTCACAAATATTTCGCCAGAGTTTTAGGTTATTTTTTATCTGTTTAAGCCTCGGTTTAAGCTCTTATTTATAGGGAATGATTAG
>NW_018744048.1:0-20164 GCF_001683475.1 Chenopodium quinoa | reverse complement strand
TTGTTTGACTTTCATTTGATTCGATTTGCTTTGTAGAATGTTTTGACTTTTATTTGATTCAAATAGCTTTGTTTGAATGTGTTTGACTTTCATTTGATTCAATTTGCTTTGTAGAATGTATTTGACTTTATTTTATTTAATTAGCTTTGTTTGAATGTATTTGACTCTCATTTGATTCAATAGCTTTATTTGAATGTGTTTGACTTTCATTTGATTTCAAATTCCTTTGTTTGAATGTGTTCGACTTTCATTTGATTCAAATAGCTTTATAGAATGTATTTGACATTTATTTGATTTAAATAGCTTTGTTTGAATGTGTTTGACTTTCATTTGATTCAATTAGCTTTGTAGAATGTATTTGACTTTCATTTGATTAAAATAGCTTTGTTTGAATGTGTTTGACTTTCATTTGATTCAATTAGCTTTTGTAGAATGTATTTGACTTTTATTTGATTTAATTAGCTTTGTTTGAATGTATTTGACTCTCATTTGATTCAAATAGCTTTATTTGAATGTGTTTGACTTTCATTTGATTCAAATTCCTTTGTTTGAATGTGTTCGACTCTCATTGGATTCAAATAGCTTTTATAGAAATTGTATTTTGACATTTATTTGATTTAAATAGCTTTGTTTGATTGTGTTTGACTTTCATTTGATTCAATTAGCTTTGTAGAAAGTATTTGACTTTCATTTGATTAAAATAGCTTTGTTTGAATGTGTTTGACTTTCATTTGATTCGATTTGCTTTGTAGAATGTATTTGACTTTTATTTGATTCAAATAGCTTTGTTTTGAATGTGTTTTGACTTTCATTTGATTCAATTTGCTTTGTAGAATGTATTTGACTTTTATTTGATTTAATTAGCTTTGTTTGAATGTATTTGACTCTCATTTGATTCAAATAGCTTTATTTGAATGTGTTTGACTTTCATTTGATTCAAATTCCTTTGTTTGAATGTGTTCGACTTTCATTTAATTCAAATTGCTTTATAGAATGTATTTGACATTTATTTGATTTAAATAGCTTTGTTTGAATGTGTTTGACTTTCATTTGATTCAAATTCCTGTGTTTGAATGTGTTCGACTTTCATTTGATTCAAATAGCATTGTTTGAATGTGCTTCACTTTCATTTGATTAAACTAGCTTTGTAGAATATATTTGACTTTCATTTGATTAAAATAGCTTTGTTTGAATGTGTTTGACTTTCATTTGATTCAATTAGCTTTGTAGAATGTATTTGACTTTCATTTGATTCAAATAGCTTTGTTTGAATGTGTTTGACTTTCATTTGATTTAATTTGTTTTGTAGAATGTATTTGACTTTCATTTGATTAAAATAGCTTTGTTTAAATGTGTTTGACTTTCATTTGATTCGATTTTCTTTGTAGAATGTATTTGACTTTCATTTGATTAAAATAGCTTTGTTTGAATGTGTTTGACTTTCATTTGATTCAATTAGCTTTGTAGAATGTATTTGACTTTTATTTTATTTAATTAGCTTTGTTTGAATGTATTTGACTCTCATTTGATTCAAATAGCTTTATTTGAATGTGTTTGACTTTCATTTGATTCAAATTCCTGTGTTTGAATGTGTTCGACTTTCATTTGATTCAAATAGCATTGTTTGAATGTGCTTGACTTTCATTTGATTCAACTAGCTTTGTAGAATGTATTTGACTTTCATTCGATTAAAATAGCTTTGTTTGAATGTGTTTGACTTTCATTTGATTCAATTAGCTTTGTAAAATGTATTTGACTTTCATTTGATTCAAATAGCTTTGTTTGAATGTGTTTGACTTTCATTTGATTCAATTTGCTTTGTAGAATGTATTTGAATTTCATTTGATTAAAATAGCTTTGTTTGAATGTGTTTGACTTTCATTTGATTCGATTTGCTTTGTAGAATGTATTTGACTTTTATTTGATTCAAATAGCTTTGTTTGAATGTGTTTGACTTTCATTTGATTCAATTTTCTTTGTAGAATATATTTGACTTTTATTTGATTTAATTAGCTTTATTTGAATGTATTTAACTCTCATTTGATTCAAATAGCTTTATTTGAATGTGTTTGACTTTCATTTAATTCAAATTCCTTTGTATGAATGTGTTCGACTTTTATTTGATTCAAATAGCTTTAAAGAATTTATTTGACATTTATTTGATTTAAATAGCTTTGTTTGAATGTGTTTGACTTTCATTTGATTCAAATTCTTGTGTTTGAATGTGTTCGACATTCATTTGATTCAAATAGCATTGTTTGAATGTGCTTGACTTTCATTTGATTCAACTAGCTTTGTAGAATGTATTTGACTTTCATTTGATTAAAATAGCTTTGTTTGAATGTGTTTGACTTTCATTTGATTCAATTAGCTTTGTAGAATGTATTTGACTTTCATTTGATTCAAATAGCTTTGTTTGAATGTGTTTGACTTTCATTTGATTCAATTTGCTTTGTAGAATGTATTTGACTTTTATTTGATTTAATTAGCTTTGTTTGAATGTATTTGACTCTCATTTGATTCAAATAGCTTTATTTGAATGTGTTTGACTTTCATTTGATTCAAATTCCTTTGTTTGAATGTGTTCGACTCTCATTGGATTCAAATAGCTTTATAGAATGTATTTGACATTTATTTGATTTAAATAGCTTTGTTTGAATGTTTTTGACTTTCATTTGATTCAATTAGCTTTGTAGAAAGTATTTGACTTTCATTTGATTAAAATAGCTTTGTTTGAATGTGTTTGACTTTCATTTGATTCAATTAGCTTTGTAGAATGTATTTGACTTTTATTTGATTTAATTAGCTTTGTTTGAATGTATTTGACTCTCATTTGATTCAAATAGCTTTATTTGAATGTGTTTGACTTTCATTTGATTCAAATTCCTGTGTTTGAATGTGTTCGACTTTCATTTGATTCAAATAGCATTGTTTGAATGTGCTTGACTTTCATTTGATTCAACTAGCTTTGTAGAATGTATTTGACTTTCATTCGATTAAAATAGCTTTGTTTGAATGTGTTTGACTTTCATTTGATTCAATTAGCTTTGTAGAATGTATTTGACTTTCATTTGATTCAAATAGCTTTGTTTGAATGTGTTTGACTTTCATTTGATTCAATTTGCTTTGTAGAGTGTATTTGAATTTCATTTGATTAAAATAGCTTTGTTTGAATGTGTTTGACTTTCATTTGCTTCGATTTGCTTTGTAGAATGTATTTAACTTTTATTTGATTCAAATAGCTTTGTTTGAATGTGTTTGACTTTCATTTGATTCAATTTTCTTTGTAGAATGTATTTGACTTTTATTTGATTTAATTAGCTTTGTTTGAATGTATTTGACTCTCATTTGATTCAAATAGCTTTATTTGAATGTGTTTGACTTTCATTTGATTCAAATTCCTTTGTTTGAATGTGTTCGACTTTCATTTGATTCAAATAGCTTTATAGAATGTATTTGACATTTATTTGATTTAAATAGCTTTGTTTGAATGTGTTTGACTTTCATTTGATTCAAATTCCCGTGTTTGAATGTGTTCGACTTTCATTTGATTCAAATAGCATTGTTTGAATGTGCTTGACTTTCATTTGATTCAACTAGTTTTGTAGAATATATTTGACTTTCATTTGATTAAAATAGCTTTGTTTGAATGTGTTTGACTTTCATTTGATTCAATTAGCTTTGTAGAATGTATTTGACTTTCATTTGATTCAAATAGCTTTGTTTGAATGTGTTTGACTTTCATTTGATTTAATTTGCTTTGTAGAATGTATTTGACTTTCATTTGATTAAAATAGCTTTGTTTGAATGTGTTTGACTTTCATTTGATTCGATTTGCTTTGTAGAATGTATTTGACTTTCATTTGATTAAAATAGCTTTGTTTGAATGTGTTTGACTTTCATTTGATTCAATTAGCTTTGTAGAATGTATTTGACTTTTATTTTATTTAATTAGCTTTGTTTGAATGTATTTGACTCTCATTTGATTCAAATAGCTTTATTTGAATGTGTTTGACTTTCATTTGATTCAAATTCCTGTGTTTGAATGTGTTCGACTTTCATTTGATTCAAATAGCATTGTTTGAATGTGCTTGACTTTCATTTGATTCAACTAGCTTTGTAGAATGTATTTGACTTTCATTCGATTAAAATAGCTTTGTTTGAATGTGTTAGACATTCATTTGATTCAATTAGCTTTGTAGAATGTATTTGACTTTCATTTGATTCAAATAGCTTTGTTTGAATGTGTTTGACTTTCATTTGATTCAATTTGCTTTGTAGAATGTATTTGAATTTCATTTGATTAAAATAGCTTTGTTTGAATGTGTTTGACTTTCATTTGATTCGATTTGCTTTGTAGAATGTATTTAACTTTTATTTGATTCAAATAGCTTTGTTTGAATGTGTTTGACTTTCATTTGATTCAATTTGCTTTGTAGAATGTATTTTACTTTTATTTGATTTAATTAGCTTTATTTGAATGTATTTAACTCTCATTTGATTCAAATAGCTTTATTTGAATGTGTTTGACTTTCATTTGATTCAAATTCCTTTGTATGAATGTGTTCGACTTTTATTTGATTCAAATAGCTTTATAGAATGTATTTGACATTTATTTGATTTAAATAGCTTTGTTTGAATGTGTTTGACTTTCATTTGATTCAAATTCCTGTGTTTGAATGTGTTCGACTTTCATTTGATTCAAATAGCATTGTTTGAATGTGCTTGACTTTCATTTGATTCAACTAGCTTTGTAGAATGTATTTGACTTTCATTTGATTAAAATAGCTTTGTTTGAATGTGTTTGACTTTCATTTGATTCAATTAGCTTTGTAGAATGTATTTTGACTTTCATTTGATTAAAATAGCTTTGTTTGAATGTGTTTGACTTTCATTTGATTCAATTTGTTTTGTAGAATGCATTTGACTTTCATTTGATTAAAATAGCTTTGTTTGAATGTGTTTGACTTTCATTTGATTAGATTTGCTTTGTAGAATGTATTTGACTTTTATTTGATTCAAATAGCTTTGTTTGAATGTGTTTGACTTTCATTTGATTCAATTTGCTTTGTAGAATGTATTTGACTTTTATTTGACTTAATTAGCTTTGTTTGAATGTATTTGACTCTCATTTGATTCAAATAGCTCCATTTGAATGTGTTTGACTTTCATTTGATTCAAATTCCTTTGTTTGAATGTGTTCGACTTTCATTTGATTCAAATAGCTTTATAGAATGTATTTGACATTTATTTGATTTAAATAGCTTTGTTTGAATGTGTTTGACTTTCATTTGATTCAAATTCCTGTGTTTGAATGTGTTCGACTTTAGTTTGATTCAAATAGCATTGTTTGAATGTGCTTGACTTTCATTTGATTTAACTAGCTTTGTAGAATGTATTTGACTTTCATTTGATTAAAATAGCTTTGTTTGAATGTGTTTGACTTTCATTTGATTCAATTAGCTTTGTAGAATATATTTGACTTTCATTTGATTCAAATAGCTTTGTTTGAATGTGTTTGACTTTCATTTGATTCAATTTGCTTTGTAGAATGTATTTGACTTTAATTTGATTAAAATAGCTTTGTTTGAATGTGTTTGACTTTCATTTGATTCGATTTGCTTTGTAGAATGTATTTGACTTTTATTTAATTCAAATAGCTTTGTTTGAATGTGTTTGACTTTCATTTGATTCAATTTGCTTTGTAGAATGTATTTGACTTTTATTTGATTTAATTAGCTTTGTTTGAATGTATTTGACTCTCATTTGATTCAAATAGCTTTATTTGAATGTGTTTGACTTTCATTTGATTCAAATTCCTTTGTGTCAATGTGTTCGACTTTCATTTGATTCAAATAGCTTTATAGAATGTATTTGACATTTATTTGATTTAAATAACTTTGTTTGAATGTGTTTGACTTTCATTTGATTCAAATTCCTGTGTTTGAATGTGTTCGACTTTCATTTGATTCAAAACTTGATAGGACGTCGTCAACCTATCAAGAAATAAGACCTAACTCGATCCTACTCAACTAGTAGCAAGGGCAAGAAAGGGTCGAACCAATGAGAGACGTTGAATCAACCACCAAATGTTATTGTTTAAACAAGCTAGATTAAGTCGGGGGTTTTAAGTTGGTATTACGTCACACTATTCTCATTCAAATCAACTAATTCTAAGAGGTGATTAACAATATTAAGAAGGCCTAGGGCATGGGTTACACCACTAAACTTCATCACGGACCACAAGTAGCATGCATAGAAATGGTGATTTAGGGGATAAATTAGGGGAAGTTATCAAATGCACCCAACTACTCTCTCAAGCTAGAGGGATTACTTGACATCAAAACCATAACCTACTCTCGTGATTATGGGCAAGAAACAAGTGTTAAAACATCCTCACGATAACATGCAAATTCCCTTGACTAGAAATTCCTATTCTCATGGCAAATCAAGTCAATCAAGCATAAGGGAGCTTCCTCAAGTTCATCTCTCGATCCTTCGTTGAGGAAGCTAGATAAATAATTCAAGCAATGGCCAATTACAAGAATTAACAATGAAACCTCTTAAACTCAACTAATTAACACCCCACAATTAACAAATTAGTTCATGCAACAAGTGTTGGTGATTACATTGAGGGTTCACCCAAACCCTAGAAATTAGACTACTCACAATCCATGGAGGTTAAAGCAATTAAAGATTTCAAGGAATTCATGAACAAATTAAAACTAAGAATTAAGTAGAATCTAACAATTAAACATGCAAAGAACAACCAAACAATTAATAAAAAGCAAGAATTAAAGATAGAAGAGAGAAAGAAAGAGTAAGAAAAAATTACTAGAAGCTTCAATAATTGACTAACAATGGTGGAACTTGTCTTCTACAATGATTGGATTGAAAAACCTTCAAAACAAGAACTAAAATCTATGCTAATTTGAGGATTTTTGTGTTTCAAACTAAGAGGAGTATGAAAATCTGGAAAAATTGGGAACCCCCCTAAAATGGTCCAAAGGGGCTATTTATATTACCCCCTAAAATAAGAGGACGGTGAAAACAAGAAACGGGTAAACTGTAGGTCTGCACGGACGTGCTGAAGTTGGCACGTCCGTGCAGACCAAGGCAGAAACTTAGTTTAAGACGACCTGCTGCAGCACGGGCGTGCACCTTTGGCACGTCCGTGCTGCATCATCTGCACGGACGTGCAATATTTGGCACGTCCGTGCAGGCCTTGGCAGAAAGATGGCTTCAGGTCTGCACTCCTGCACGGACGTGCAACATGTTGCACGGCCGTGCTGCCTCATAATCACGGAAGCACGTCCGTGCTGCATCATCTGCACGGACGTGCAATATTTGGCACGTCCGTGCAGGCCTTGGCAGAAAGATGGCTTCAAGTCTGCACTCCTGCACGGACGTGCAACATCTTGCACGGCCGTGCAGGGTCTTCTGGGCCCTTTTCTTCGTGTTTTCTTCTACGATGCTCTTGTACTTGGATTCTTTCCATCGTTTCCTTGCTTCTAACCTCGGTTTGGTAACCATGGGCTTCATTTGGTCGTCTTTGGACCTAAAATCTCAACAAAAACACTAACAACCCGTGAAGCATAGGATACACAAAAATTGCATAATAATAGGGTAAAAGTGAACCAAAACACAAATTTGTTCAGGTAAACTAGGTTCAAATACGCCCTAAAACCGCATAAAATAGCAAGTTATCAAATAGCATTGTTTGAATGTGCTTGCCTTTCATTTGATTCAACTAGCTTTGTAGAATGTATTTCACTTTTATTTGATTAAAATAGCTTTGTTTGAATGTGTTTGACTTTCATTTGATTCAATTAGCTTTGTAGAATGTATTTGACTTTCATTTGATTCAAATAGCTTTGTTTGAATGTGTTTGACTTTCATTTGATTCAATTTGCTTTGTAGAATGTATTTGACTTTTATTTGATTTAATTAGCTTTGTTTGAATGTATTTGAGTCTCATTTGATTCAAATAGCTTTATTTGAATGTGTTTGACTTTCATTTGATTCAAATTCCTTTGTTTGAATGTGTTTGACATTCAGTTGATTCGATTTGCTTTGTAGAATGTATTTGACTTTTATTTGATTCAAATAGCTTTGTTTGAATGTGTTTGACTTTCATTTGATTCAATTTGCTTTGTAGAATGTATTTGACTTTTATTTGACTTAATTAGCTTTGTTTGAATGTATTTGACTCTCATTTGATTCAAATAGCTTTATTTGAATGTGTTTGACTTTCATTTGATTCAAATTCCTTTGTTTGAATGTGTTCGACTTTCATTTGATTCAAATAGCTTTATAGAATGTATTTGACATTTATTTGATTTAAATAGCTTTGTTTGAATGTGTTTGACTTTCATTTGATTCAAATAGCTTTATTGAATGTATTTGACTCTCATTTGATTAAAATAGCTTTATTTGAATGTGTTTGACTTTCGTTTGATTCAAATTCCTTTGTTTGAATGTGTTCGACTTTCATTTGATTCAAATAGCATTGTTTGAATGTGCTTGACTTTCATTTGATTCAACTAGCTTTGTAGAATGTATTTGACTTTTATTTGATTCAAATAGCTTTGTTTGAATGTGTTTGACTTTCATTTGATTCAATTTGCTTTGTAGAATGTATTTGACTTTCATTTGATTATAATAGCTTTGTTTGAATGTGTTTGACTTTCATTTGATTCGATTTGCTTTGTAGAATGTATTTGACTTTTATTTGATTCAAATAGCTTTGTTTGAATGTGTTTGACTTTCATTTGATTCAATTTGCTTTGTAGAATGTATTTGACTTTTATTTGATTTAATTATCTTTGTTTGAATGTATTTGACTCTCATTTGATTCAAATAGCTTTATTTGAATGTGTTTGACTTTCATTTGATTCAAATTCCTTTGTT
The DNA here is from genome assembly GCF_001683475.1 of Chenopodium quinoa. Classification (NCBI taxonomy): domain Eukaryota; kingdom Viridiplantae; phylum Streptophyta; class Magnoliopsida; order Caryophyllales; family Amaranthaceae; genus Chenopodium; species Chenopodium quinoa. The sequence continues at coordinate 11,254 of NW_018744048.1, read as the reverse complement.
TGAATGTGTTCGACTCTCATTGGATTCAAATAGCTTTATAGAATGTATTTGACATTTATTTGATTTAAATAACTTTGTTTGAATGTGTTTGACTTTCAACTGATTCAATTAGCTTTGTAGAATGTATTTGACTTTCATTTGATTAAAATAGCTTTGTTTGAATGTGTTTGACTTTCATTTGATTCAATTAGCTTTGTAGAATGTATTTGACTTTTATTTAATTTAATTAGCTTTGTTTGAATGTATTTCACTCTCATTTGATTCAAATAGCTTTATTTGAATGTGTTTGACTTTCATTTGATTCAAATTCCTGTGTTTGAATGTGTTCGACTTTCATTTGATTCAAATAGCATTGTTTGAATGTGCTTGACTTTCATTTGATTCAACTAGCTTTGTAGAATGTATTTGACTTTCATTTGATTAAAATAGCTTTGTTTGAATGTGTTTGACTTTCATTTGATTCAATTAGCTTTGTAGAATGTATTTGACTTTTATTTGATTCAAATAGCTTTGTTTGAATGTGTTTGACTTTCATTTGATTAAAATTACTTTGTAGAATGTATTTGACTTTTATTTGATTTAATTAGCTTTGTTTGAATGTGTTTGACTTTCATTTGATTCAAATAGCTTTATAGAATGTATTTGACATTTATTTGATTTAAATAGCTTTGTTTGAATGTGTTTTACTTTCATTTGATTCAATTTGCTTTGTAGAATGTATTTGACTTTTATTTGATTTAATTAGCTTTGTTTGAATGTATTTGACTCTCATTTGATTCAAATAGCTTTATTTGAATGTGTTTGACTTTCATTAAATTCAAATTCCTGTGTTTGAATGTGTTCGACTTTCATTTGATTCAAATAGCATTGTTTGAATGTGCTTCACTTTCATTTGATTCAACTAGCTTTGTAGAATGTATTTGACTTTCATTTGATTAAAATAGCTTTGTTTGAATGTGTTTGACTTTCATTTGATTCAATTAGCTTTGTAGAATGTATTTGACTTTCATTTGATTCAAATGGCTTTGTTTGAATGTGTTCGACTTTCATTTGATTTAAATAGCATTGTTTGAATGTGCTTGACTTTCATTTGATTCAACTAGCTTTGTAGAATGTGTTTGACTTTCATTTGATTAAAATAGCTTTGTTTGAATGTGTTTGATTTTCATTTGATTCAAATAGCTTTATTGAATGTATTTGACTCTCATTTGATTAAAATAGCTTTATTTGAATGTGTTTGACTTTCGTTTGATTCAAATTCCTTTGTTTGAATGTGTTCGACTTTCATTTGATTCAAATAGCATTGTTTGAATGTGCTTGACTTTCATTTGATTCAACTAGCTTTGTAGAATGTATTTGACTTTTATTTGATTCAAATAGCTTTGTTTGAATGTGTTTGACTTTCATTTGATTCAATTTGCTTTGTAGAATGTATTTGACTTTTATTTTATTTAATTAGCTCTATTTGAATGTATTTGACTCTCATTTGATTCAAATAGCTTTATTTGAATGTGTTTGACTTTCATTTGATTCAAATTCCTTTGTTTGAATGTGTTCGACTCTCATTGGATTCAAATAGCTTTATAGAATGTATTTGACATTTATTTGATTTAAATAGCTTTGTTTGAATGGGTTTGACTTCCATTTGATTCAATTAGCTTTGTAGAAAGTATTTGACTTTCATTTTATTAAAATAGCTTTGTTTGAATATGTTTGACTTTCATTTGATTCAATTAGCTTTGTAGAATGTATTTGACTTTTATTTGATTTAATTAGCTTTGTTTGAATGTATTTGACTCTCATTTGATTCAAATTCCTATGTTTGAATGTGTTCGACTTTCATTTGATTCAAATTCCTGTGTTTGAATGTGTTCGACTTTCATTTGATTCAAATAGCATTGTTTGAATGTGCTTGACTTTCATTTGATTCAACTAGCTTTGTAGAATGTATTTGACTTTCATTCGATTAAAATAGCTTTGTTTGAATGTGTTTGACTTTCATTTGATTCAATTAGCTTTGTAGAATGTATTTGACTTTCATTTGATTAAAATAGCTTTGTTTGAATGTGTTTGACTTTCATTTGATTCGATTTGCTTTGTAGAATGTATTTGACTTTTATTTGATTCAAATAGCTTTGTTTGAATGTGTTTGACTTTCATTTGATTCAATTTGCTTTGTAGAATGTATTTGACTTTTATTTGATTTAATTAGCTTTGTTTGAATGTATTTTACTCTCATTTGATTCAAATAGCTTTATTTGAATGTGTTTGACTTTCATTTGATTCAAATTCCTTTGTTTGAATGTGTTCGACTTTCATTTGATTCAAATAGCTTTATAGAATGTATTTGACATTTATTTGATTTAAATAGCTTTGTTTGAATGTGTTTGACTTTCATTTGATTCAAATTCCTGTGTTTGAATGTGTTCGACTTTCATTTGATTCAAATAGCATTGTTTGAATGTGCTTCACTTTCATTTGATTCAACTAGCTTTGTAGAATATATTTGACTTTCATTTGATTAAAATAGCTTTGTTTGAATGTGTTTGACTTTCATTTGATTCAATTAGCTTTGTAGAATGTATTTGACTTTCATTTGATTCAAATAGTTTTGTTTGAATGTGTTTGACTTTCATTTGATTTAATTTGCTTTGTAGAATGTATTTGACTTTCATTTGATTAAAATAGCTTTGTTTGAATGTGTTTGACTTTCATTTGATTCGATTTTCTTTGTAGAATGTATTTGACTTTCATTTGATTAAAATAGCTTTGTTTGAATGTGTTTGACTTTCATTTGATTCAATTAGCTTTGTAGAATGTATTTGACTTTTATTTTATTTAATTAGCTTTGTTTGAATGTATTTGACTCTCATTTGATTCAAATAGCTTTATTTGAATGTGTTTGACTTTCATTTGATTCAAATTCCTGTGTTTGAATGTGTTCGACTTTCATTTGATTCAAATAACATTGTTTGAATGTGCTTGACTTTCATTTGATTCAACTAGCTTTGTAGAATGTATTTGACTTTCATTCGATTAAAATAGCTTTGTTTGAATGTGTTTGACTTTCATTTGATTCAATTAGCTTTGTAGAATGTATTTGACTTTCATTTGATTCAAATAGCTTTGTTTGAATGTGTTTGACTTTCATTTGATTCAATTTGCTTTGTAGAATGTATTTGAATTTCATTTGATTAAAATAGCTTTGTTTGAATGTGTTTGACTTTCATTTGATTCGATTTGCTTTGTAGAATGTATTTGACTTTTATTTGATTCAAATAGCTTTGTTTGAATGTGTTTGACTTTCATTTGATTCAATTTGCTTTGTAGAATGTATTTGACTTTTATTTGATTTAATTAGCTTTGTTTGAATGTATTTTACTCTCATTTGATTCAAATAGCTTTATTTGAATGTGTTTGACTTTCATTTGATTCAAATTCCTTTGTTTGAATGTGTTCGACTTTCATTTGATTCAAATAGCTTTATAGAATGTATTTGACATTTATTTGATTTAAATAGCTTTGTTTGAATGTGTTTGACTTTCATTTGATTCAAATTCCTGTGTTTGAATGTGTTCGACTTTCATTTGATTCAAATAGCATTGTTTGAATGTGCTTCACTTTCATTTGATTCAACTAGCTTTGTAGAATATATTTGACTTTCATTTGATTAAAATAGCTTTGTTTGAATGTGTTTGACTTTCATTTGATTCAATTAGCTTTGTAGAATGTATTTGACTTTCATTTGATTCAAATAGTTTTGTTTGAATGTGTTTGACTTTCATTTGATTTAATTTGCTTTGTAGAATGTATTTGACTTTCATTTGATAAAAATAGCTTTGTTTGAATGTGTTTGACTTTCATTTGATTCGATTTTCTTTGTAGAATGTATTTGACTTTCATTTGATTAAAATAGCTTTGTTTGAATGTGTTTGACTTTCATTTGATTCAATTAGCTTTGTAGAATGTATTTGACTTTTATTTTATTTAATTAGCTTTGATTGAATGTATTTGACTCTCATTTGATTCAAATAGCTTTATTTGAATGTGTTTGACTTTCATTTGATTCAAATTCCTGTGTTTGAATGTGTTCGACTTTCATTTGATTCAAATAGCATTGTTTGAATGTGCTTGACTTTCATTTGATTCAACTAGCTTTGTAGAATGTATTTGACTTTCATTCGATTAAAATAGCTTTGTTTGAATGTGTTTGACTTTCATTTGATTCAATTAGCTTTGTAGAATGTATTTGACTTTCATTTGATTCAAATAGCTTTGTTTGAATGTGTTTGACTTTCATTTGATTCAATTTGCTTTGTAGAATGTATTTGAATTTCATTTGATTAAAATAGCTTTGTTTGAATGTGTTTGACTTTCATTTGATTCGATTTGCTTTGTAGAATGTATTTGACTTTTATTTGATTCAAATAGCTTTGTTTGAATGTGTTTGACTTTCATTTGATTCAATTTGCTTTGTAGAATGTATTTGACTTTTATTTGATTTAATTAGCTTTATTTGAATGTATTTAACTCTCATTTGATTCAAATAGCTTTATTTGAATGTGTTTGACTTTCATTTGATTCAAATTCCTTTGTATGAATGTGTTCGACTTTTATTTGATTCAAATAGCTTTATAGAATGTATTTGACATTTATTTGATTTAAATAGCTTTGTTTGAATGTGTTTGACTTTCATTTGATTCAAATTCCTGTGTTTGAATGTGTTCGACTTTCATTTGATTCAAATAGCATTGTTTGAATGTGCTTGACTTTCATTTGATTCAACTAGCTTTGTAGAATGTATTTGATTTTCATTTGATTAAAATAGCTTTGTTTGAATGTGTTTGACTTTCATTTGATTCAATTAGCTTTGTAGAATGTATTTGACTTTCATTTGATTCAAATAGCTTTGTTTGAATGTGTTTGACTTTCATTTGATTCAATTTGCTTTGTAGAATGTATTTGACTTTTATTTGATTTAATTAGCTTTGTTTGAATGTATTTGACTCTCATTTGATTCAAATAGCTTTATTTGAATGTGTTTGACTTTCATTTGATTCAAATTCCTTTGTTTGAATGTGTTCGACTCTCATTGGATTCAAATAGCTTTATAGAATGTATTTGACATTTATTTGATTTAAATAGCTTTGTTTGAATGTGTTTGACTTTCATTTGATTCAATTAGCTTTGTAGAAAGTATTTGACTTTCATTTGATTAAAATAGCTTTATTTGAATGTGTTTGACTTTCATTTGATTCAATTAGCTTTGTAGAATGTATTTGACTTTTATTTGATTTAATTAGCTTTGTTTGAATGTATTTGACTCTCATTTGATTCAAATAGCTTTATTTGAATGTGTTTGACTTTCATTTGATTCAAATTCCTGTGTTTGAATGTGTTCGACTTTCATTTGATTCAAATAGCATTGTTTGAATGTGCTTGACTTTCATTTGATTCAACTAGCTTTGTAGAATGTATTTGACTTTCATTCGATTAAAATAGCTTTGTTTGAATGTGTTTGACTTTCATTTGATTCAATTAGCTTTGTAGAATGTATTTGACTTTCATTTGATTAAAATAGCTTTGTTTGAATGTGTTTGACTTTCATTTGATTCAATTTGCTTTGTAGAATGTATTTGAATTTCATTTGATTAAAATAGCTTTGTTTGAATGTGTTTGACTTTCATTTGATTCGATTTGCTTTGTAGAATGTATTTGACTTTTATTTGATTCAAATAGCTTTGTTTGAATGTGTTTGACTTTCATTTGATTCAATTTGCTTTGTAGAATGTATTTGACTTTTATTTGATTTAATTAGCTTTATTTGAATGTATTTAACTCTCATTTGATTCAAATAGCTTTATTTGAATGTGTTTGACTTTCATTTGATTCAAATTCCTTTGTATGAATGTGTTCGACTTTTATTTGATTCAAATAGCTTTATAGAATGTATTTGACATTTATTTGATTTAAATAGCTTTGTTTGAATGTGTTTGACTTTCATTTGATTCAAATTCCTGTGTTTGAATGTGTTCGACTTTCATTTGATTCAAATAGCATTGTTTGAATGTGCTTGACTTTCATTTGATTCAACTAGCTTTGTAGAATGTATTTGATTTTCATTTGATTAAAATAGCTTTGTTTGAATGTGTTTGACTTTCATTTGATTCAATTAGCTTTGTAGAATGTATTTGACTTTCATTTGATTCAAATAGCTTTGTTTGAATGTGTTTGACTTTCATTTGATTCAATTTGCTTTGTAGAATGTATTTGACTTTTATTTGATTTAATTAGCTTTGTTTGAATGTATTTGACTCTCATTTGATTCAAATAGCTTTATTTGAATGTGTTTGACTTTCATTTGATTCAAATTCCTTTGTTTGAATGTGTTCGACTCTCATTGGATTCAAATAGCTTTATAGAATGTATTTGACATTTATTTGATTTAAATAGCTTTGTTTGAATGTGTTTGACTTTCATTTGATTCAAATTCCTGTGTTTGAATGTGTTCGACTTTCATTTGATTCAAATAGCATTGTTTGAATGTGCTTGACTTTCATTTGATTCAACTAGCTTTGTAGAATGTATTTGACTTTCATTTGATTAAAATAGCTTTGTTTGAATGTGTTTGACTTTCATTTGATTCAATTAGCTTTGTAGAATGTATTTGACTTTCATTTGATTAAAATAGCTTTGTTTGAATGTGTTTGACTTTCATTTGATTCAATTTGTTTTGTAGAAAGCATTTGACTTTTATTTGATTCAAATAGCTTTGTTTGAATGTGTTTGACTTTCATTTGATTCAATTTGCTTTGTAGAATGTATTTGACTTTTATTTGACTTAATTAGCTTTGTTTGAATGTATTTGACTCTCATTTGATTCAAATAGCTCTATTTGAATGTGTTTGACTTTCATTTGATTCAAATTCCTTTGTTTGAATGTGTTCGACTTTCATTTGATTCAAATAGCTTTATAGAATGTATTTGACATTTATTTGATTTAAATAGCTTTGTTTGAATGTGTTTGACTTTCATTTGATTCAAATTCCTGTGTTTGAATGTGTTCGACTTTAGTTTGATTCAAATAGCATTGTTTGAATGTGCTTGACTTTCATTTGATTTAACTAGCTTTGTAGAATGTATTTGACTTTCATTTGATTAAAATAGCTTTGTTTGAATGTGTTTGACTTTCATTTGATTCAATTAGCTTTGTAGAATATATTTGACTTTCATTTGATTCAAATAGCTTTGTTTGAATGTGTTTGACTTTCATTTGATTCAATTTGCTTTGTAGAATGTATTTGACTTTAATTTGATTAAAATAGGTTTGTTTGAATGTGTTTGACTTTCATTTGATTCGATTTGCTTTGTAGAATGTATTTGACTTTTATTTGATTCAAATAGCTTTGTTTGAATGTGTTTGACTTTCATTTGATTCAATTTGCTTTGTAGAATGTATTTGACTTTTATTTGATTTAATTAGCTTTGTTTGAATGTATTTGACTCTCATTTGATTCAAATAGCTTTATTTGAATGTGTTTGACTTTCATTTGATTCTAATTCCTTTGTGTGAATGTGTTCGACTTTCATTTGATTCAAATAGCTTTATAGAATGTATTTGACATTTATTTGATTTAAATAGCTTTGTTTGAATGTGTTTGACTTTCATTTGATTCAAATTCCTGTGCTTGAATGTGTTCGACTTTCATTTGATTCAAATAGTGATAGGACGTCATCAACCTATCAAGAAATAAGACCTAACTCGATCCTACTCAACTAGTAGCAAGGGAAAGAAAGGGTCGAACCAATGAGAGACGTTGAATCAACCACCAAATGTTATTGTTTAAACAAGCTAGATTAAGTCGGGGGTTTTAAGATTACGTCACACTATTCTTATTCAAATCAACTAATTCTAAGAGGTGATTAACAATATTAAGAAGGCCTAGGGCATGGGTTACACCACTAAACTTCATCACGGACCACAAGTAGCATGCATAGAAATGGTGATTTAGGGGATAAATTAGGGGAAGTTATCAAATGCACCCAACTACTCTCTCAAGCTAGAGGGATTACTTGACATCAAAACCATAACCTACTCTCGTGATTATGGGCAAGAAACAAGTGTTAAAACATCCTCACGATAACATGCAAATTCCCTTGACTAGAAATTCCTATTCTCATGGCAAATCAAGTCAACCAAGCATAAGGAGCTTCCTCAAGTTCATCTCTCGATCCTTCGTTGAGGAAGCTAGATAAATAATTCAAGCAATGGCCAATTACAAGAATTAACAATGAAACCTCTTAAACTCAACTAATTAACACCCCACAATTAACAAATTAGTTCATGCAACAAGTGTTGGTGATTACATTGAGGGTTCACCCAAACCCTAGAAATTAGACTACTCACAATCCATGGAGGTTAAAGCAATTAAAGATTTCAAGGAATTCATGAACAAATTAAAACTAAGAATTAAGTAGAATCTAACAATTAAACATGCAAAGAACAACCAAACAATTAATAAAAAGCAAGAATTAAAGATAGAAGAGAGAAAGAAAGAGTAAGAAAAAATTACTAGAAGCTTCAATAATTGACTAACAATGGTGGAACTTGTCTTCTACAATGATTGGATTGAAAAACCTTCAAAACAAGAACTAAAATCTATGCTAATTTGAGGATTTTTGTGTTTCAAACTAAGAGGAGTATGAAAATCTGGAAAAATTGGGAACCCCCCTAAAATGGTCCAAAGGGGCTATTTATATTACCCCCTAAAATAAGAGGACGGTGAAAACAAGAAACGGGTAAACTGTAGGTCTGCACGGACGTGCTGAATTTGGCACGTCCGTGCAGACCAAGGCAGAAACTCAGTTTAAGACGATCTGCTGCAGCACGGGCGTGCACCTTTGGCACGTCCGTGCTGCATCATCTGCACGGACGTGCAATATTTGGTACGTCCGTGCAGGCCTTGGCAGAAAGATGGCTTCAAGTCTGCACTCCTGCACGGACGTGCAACATCTTGCACGGCCGTGCTGCCTCATAATCACTGAAGCACGTCCGTGCTGCATCATCTGCACGGACGTGCAATATTTGGCACGTCCGTGCAGGCCTTGGCAGAAAGATGGCTTCAAGTCTGCACTCCTGCACGGACGTGCAACATCTTGCACGGCCGTGCAGGGTCTTCTGGGCCCTTTTCTTCGTGTTTTCTTCTACGATGCTCTTGTACTTGGATTCTTTCCATCATTTCCTTGCTTCTAACCTCGGTTTGGTAACCATGGGCTTCATTTGGTCGTCTTTGGACCTAAAATCTCAACAAAAACACTAACAACCCGTGAAGCATAGGATACACAAAAATTGCATAATAATAGGGTAAAACTGAACCAAAACACAAATTTGTTCAGGTAAACTAGGTTCAAATACGCCCTAAAACCGCATAAAATAGCAAGTTATCAAATAGCATTGTTTGAATGTGCTTGACTTTCATTTGATTCAACTAGCTTTGTAGAATGTATTTCAACTTTTATTTGATTAAAATAGCTTTGTTTGAATGTGTTTGACTTTCATTTGATTTAATTAGCTTTGTAGAATGTATTTGACTTTCATTTGATTCAAATAGCTTTGTTTGAATGTGTTTGACTTTCATTTGATTCAATTTGCTTTGTAGAATGTATTTGACTTTTATTTGATTTAATTAGCTTTGTTTGAATGTATTTGAGTCTCATTTGATTCAAATAGCTTTATTTGAATGTGTTTGACTTTTATTTGATTCAAATAGCTTTGTTTGAATGTGTTTGACATTCAGTTGATTCGATTTTCTTTGTAGAATGTATTTGACTTTTATTTGATTCAAATAGCTTTGTTTGAATGTGTTTGACTTTCATTTGATTCAATTTGCTTTGTAGAATGTATTTGACTTTTATTTGACTTAATTAGCTTTGTTTGAATGTATTTGACTCTCATTTGATTCAAATAGCTTTATTTGAATGTGTTTGACTTTCATTTGATTCAAATTCCTTTGTTTGAATGTGTTCGACTTTCATTTGAGTCAAATAGCTTTATAGAATGTATTTGACATTTATTTGATTTAATAGCTTTGTTTGAATGTGTTTGACTTTCATTTGATTCAAATTCCTGTGTTTGAATGTGTTCGACTTTCATTTGATTCAAATAGCATTGTTTGAATGTGCTTGACTTTCATTTGATTCAACTAGCTTTGTAGAATGTATTTCACTTTTATTTGATTAAAATAGCTTTGTTTGAATGTGTTTGACTTTCATTTGATTCAATTAGCTTTGTAGAATGTATTTGACTTTCATTTGATTCAAATAGCTTTGTTTGAATGTGTTTGACTTTCATTTGATTCAATTTGCTTTGTAGAATGTATTTGACTTTCATTTGATTAAAATAGCTTTGTTTGAATGTGTTTGACTTTCATTTGATTCGATTTCCTTTGTAGAATGTATTTGACTTTTATTTGATTCAAATAGCTTTGTTTGAATGTGTTTGACTTTCATTTGATTCAATTTGCTTTGTAGAATGTATTTGACTTTTATTTGATTTAATTATCTTTGTTTGAATGTATTTGACTCTCATTTGATTCAAATAGCTTTATTTGAATGTGTTTGACTTTCATTTGATTCAAATTCCTTTGTTTGAATGTGTTCGACTCTCATTGATTCAAATAGCTTTATAGAATGTATTTGACATTTATTTGATTTAAATAACTTTGTTTGAATGTGTTTAACTTTCAACTGATTCAACTAGCTTTGTAGAATGTATTTGACTTTCATTTGATTAAAATAGCTTTGTTTGAATGTGTTTGACTTTCATTTGATTCAATTAGCTTTGTAGAATGTATTTGACTTTCATTTGATTCAAATAGCTTTGTTTGAATGTGTTTGACTTTCATTTGATTCAATTTGCTTTGTAGAATGTTTTTGACTTTCATTTGATTAAAATAGCTTTGTTTGAATGTGTTTGACTTTCATTTGATTCGATTTGCTTTGTAGAATATTTGACTTTTATTTGATTCAAATAGCTTTGTTTGAATGTGTTTGACTTTCATTTGATTCGATTTGCTTTGTAGAATGTATTTGACTTTTATTTGATTCAAATAGCTTTGTTTGAATGTGTTTGACTTTCATTGATTCAATTTGCTTTGTAGAATGTATTTGACTTTTATTTGACTTAATTAGCTTTGTTTGAATGTATTTGACTCTCATTTGATTCAAATAGCTTTATTTGAATGTGTTTGACTTT
>NW_018744047.1:0-37287 GCF_001683475.1 Chenopodium quinoa | reverse complement strand
CGACAGATGCAAAGTAATGTGCAATTCCTTGGTCTCCCAACCAGCTTTTGAGAACAGGCGTCTCAAATTGGGGACCATTATCAAAAACCATAGACATGGGAACCCCGAACCGAGTGATGACGTTTTTCCAAATGAATGAAATTACATCTTTCGTCTTGATTCCCTTTACAGCCTCCGCCTCTACCCATTTAGTGAAGTAGTCAACGGCAACAAGTATATACCTTCTGCCGCCTGTAGCAGGCGTATATGGACCCAGAATGTCCATGCCCCACTTAGCAAACGGTAGTGGGCTGTGAATGGTAGTGAGGTCAGTAGCCGGACGGTGAATTAATTTGCCAAACCTTTGGCACTTGTCACATTTTTTCACCATCTCCATTGCATCTGCTTCCAAAGTAGGCCAAAAGTAGCCCTGCCGCCTTGCCCTTTGAGCAAGCATCCTACCACCTATATGGGAAGCGCAGAAACCAGAGTGAAGATCATCTAGTATCTCTCGTCCCTTTTCAGGAGTAACACACTTTAAGAAGGGTTGAAGGTGCCCCTCTTTGTGAAGTTCTTCCTGTATCATTTCAAAACAGGAGGCTCGTTTTTTCAGTGCTGCCGCCTGTTGAGGATCATCCGGCAGTGTACCGTTTGTCAGATATGCCCTGATTGAATCCATCCAGGTTGAGCTTCTGTCTAGAATTCCAATAGGATTTTCCTCGATTCTCTTCTCCATTACTTCCCAAAACACAGTTCGAGGAGTATCGGAGGAGCGGATGATGCTAATTTCGAAAGTGCATCTGCCTGGTTGTTTTCTGATCTCGGCACTTGGATCAGATGGAAATCCTCAAGGGAGCCGACTGCTTGTCGGACCGCCTGTAAATATTTTATCATGGCCGGATGTGTTGCTTCGTATTCGCCATTGTACTGACTCACTATCAGTTGTGAATCAGAACAGGCGTCTATTTTCCTTGCCCCTGCCGCCTTGGACATGCAGATCCCGGCTAGTAAAGCTTCATATTCTGCCTCATTGTTTGAAGCCTGGAAACTGAAGCGTAGAGCATACTCGAACCTGTCGCCCTCTGGAGATTGACATACGACGCCTGCTCCACAACCGTTTGAAGTAGAGCTTCCGTCCACATATACCTTCCAGACTTGGTCTGGAACGTGAGAGTCAGGAGGACGAGTCATCTCTACAATAAAGTCAGCAAAGGCTTGCCCCTTCACTGCTTTTCTAGGCTCGAAAGTAAACTTCGAGACTCTGCCATTTCTATGGCCCATTTGATCATTCGTCCGGAGGACTCCATGGTGGTAAGGGGCCGCTTGATCGGTTGGTCTGTATACACGACGACTGCATGTGCCAGAAAGTAGGGCTTCAATTTTTTAACAGCCATGAAGAGTGCAAGACCAAATTTCTCCACTAGGGGATACCTCAACTCGGCATTTTTCAGTACGTGACTGACAAAGTAGACCGAAGTTGACAGGCCGTCCCTTTCAGCAAGGAGCACCGCGCTTAACGCATGATCAGAGACGGCCAGGTACATGTAGAGATTTTCTTTGGGCAAAGGGCTGACCAGCCTCGGCAAGGAATGCAAGTGAACCTTTAATTTCTGGAAGGCGGCCTCAGCATCCGGCCCCCATTCAAACCTTGCCTTTTTCTTAATTGCCTGGAAAAAGTATAGGCATTTGTCGCCTGATCGACTTAGGAATCTTCCCAAGGCCGCCAGACAACCTGTTAACTTCTGAACCTCTCGGACGGTACGAGGCGACTGCATGTCAAATGACCGCCTGTACCTTCTCAGGGTTCGCCTCTATTCCTCTCTGGTTGATAAGGAATCCGAGAAATTTCCCAGACTCAACTCCAAATACACATTTCTTGGGATTGAGCATGACATGGTGCCGCCTGAGTGTGGCGAAAGTTTCTCGGAGGTCCGTCAGATGATCTTTCTGAAGTTTAGTCTTGACAATCATATCATCAATGTATGCCTCGACGTTTCTCCCAATCTGATCAAAGAACACTGTGTTTATCATTCGTTGGAAGGTAGTCGGGGCATTCTTAAGACCAAACGGCATGACCGTGTAACAGTATAATCCCTGATCAGTGACGAAGGCCGTCTTCTCCTGATCTTTCTTCCACAAAGGAATTTGATGAAAAACCAGAATAGGCGTCCATAAAACTCATCAAGGCATGGCCGGCTGTTGAGTCGACCAGGTTATCAATTTTAGGCAGAGGGTAACTGTCTTTGGGGCACGCCTTGTTCAAGTCTGTGTAGTCTACACACATTCGCCAGGTGCCATTCGGCTTTTTAACAAGTACCACATTTGCAACCCAATCTGGGAAGTAACATTGCCGAATGAACCCTGCATCAAGTAATTTTTGACTTCGGCGGCTGCCGCCTGACCTCTTTCTTCACCATGGTTCCGTTTCTTTTGTCGTACCGGCTTCTTTTTCGGATCCACAGCGAGTTTGTGTACTGCCAGATCAGGACTAATGCCTGGCATTTCATGGACTTCAAATGCAAAGATGTCCTTGTATTCTTTCAACAGGTTGTGAAAGTCGTCACCAAGGTTTCTCAGAGCAGTCGTCCCTACTTTGACTGTTCGGTCAGGATTGGAGTCGTCTAATATCAGGTCCACATGCTCACCAGCCGGCTGAGGGCGGAACTCATCCGGCCGGTCCTCTGCCAATGATTGCTATTTTCTTGCTTTTTTTTGCGGACTTAGTCTGGGGTGCCTTTCTCTTTTTGTCGCCTGTTTCTTGAACAGGCGCACTTTCCTTGACATTGTCAAGGTCTGTTTTTTCTCCACTTGACCCAGTGGCCATAACAGTGGGCTTGACATCCGAGAGATAGCACTCTCGGGCCATCCTCTGATCTCCCCTTAGGGAGCCGACTGTTCCATTATCCCTTTCAAACTTAAGCAGCATAAGTGACGGGATTATAACAGCCTTGGAATTATTCAGGGTTGGTCGACCCAGAATCATGTTGTAGCCGAGAGTTCCTCTACTACTAGGAACCGGACTACCATGTGTCGTCCTTCCCCTTTTTCGCCCAAGCGAATGGGTAGATCCACTCGTCCCAGTGGGTGGACGGCTCCTCCTCCAAAACCTATTAAAGGGTGGGAGGCCGGATGTATGCAGTCCGTCTGATATTTCAGTTTTGACAGACATTTGCTGCTGATAAGATCTGAAGAGCTCCCGGTATCTATGAGGATTCGGCCAACTCTCTGGTTAGCCACTTTACATTCAACAACGAGAGGGTCGTCATGCGGTCCCCTTATTCCTCCTAGATCCTCTTCAGTGATGACAATCTCAGGAAATGTATATTTGGACGGCCGTTCTTGGTGAACGGAATTTACATCTAACCGCCTTATATTATCTTTGTTGCCCCTAATAGTGGGGCCGCCTCCTGAGAAGCCGCCTGCAATGGTGTAGACGACTGCATCATCTGTATCGGAACTGTCGGCCTGTTGATTCTTTTTGGCCGACTGCTTTTTTGAGGAAGTATTCCCCGTAGATTTCTTGACATAAGTGTCAAGATCACCTTGATCAGCCAAGCGGTCTAGGTACCGCATAAGACTGATGCAGTCATTGGTGTGATGACCAATGTCATCATGATAAGCACAGATTTTATCTTGGTTCCGGTTGCTCGCAGAACCCTTCATGGGGAGCGGCTTCTCAATTGAGAGCCGTCCCTTTATTTCTTTTAGGATAAACTGGTTATCCTTGTTAAACACATACTTTGGGGAGTATGGTTTGAATTCTTTTTTCTTTTTCTGGGCCGGCTGTTTAGAGGAATCAGCCGCCCAGACCTCTTTTCTTTTTTCCATCTTTGTTGGACGACTGTTTCTGTCGTCCTTCTCTATTGTCGAACCTCTTCCCGTCCGACTGTTTCATCGTACACAGATCAGTCGCCTGTATATAGGCTTCTGCTTCAATCAAGGCCTCTTGAAGAGTCGCCACCCTTTTTCGAACTAAATCAAAATTGAAGGTAGACCCGTCTTTGAGACCTCTAAAAAAGTCAGTATAAGCTACCTCATCCGGTAACCCTTGAATCTGTATTCTCATCAGGTTGAACCGCCTGATGTAGGAACGAAGCCCCTCCTTTTCACCCTGCTGAATTGTTCCCAAATCAAGGGTCGTTTTCTTCGCAGGGATGTTCATAGCGAAGTTGGAGGCAAATAAGTAAGCAAGTGTCCTGAAGCTGTTTACACAACCAGTCGGCAGGTTGCCGAACCATTGCTGTGCAATTCCCTTGAGAGTCGCTGGGAAACACTTGCACCAGGTGGGATCATCCAACCCTTGAAGGTACATCAGGTTGGTGAATGCCATCAGATGGTCTTCTGGGTTAGTAGTGCCATCATAGGCGCCTACTAAAACATTTTTTACTTTGGCCGGCTGAGCGGCTTCAGTAATTTTCCTTGGAGAAGGCCGACGGCTGTTCACCAAGTCTAAGCAGCCGTAGCTGCCAGTCCATAGGTTGGACGTTTTTTGCTGCAGGTCCACCAAATGGAGGTGGCTGCATAAAATACTGTTGTTGCGGCACAAATGGCAAGTTTGGTACCGCCTGGGCACTATGAAAGCCGGACTGACGGGAGGTGCCGCCTGACTGACTCTCATGGTACGACTGAGTTGGCCTCATCGAGGCATTTCGCAAACTGTCCTGAAAATTTGAAGTAGAAGCCGACTCTGATAATCGGTCACTCTTCTTCTGCTCTACCAGGTGCCGAGCATCTGTGAACGTTTGCTTTGACCCGTCCGCCTGAATATGACGAACCGGTTTCCTATTTCCAGTAGGATAACAGAGTTTTGTGAAATCAAGAGCAGACGGCTCCCGCTTCTTGTATTTGGGATGGGGAGTCGCCTCTCGCCCTTGAACTGGCTTCCTCTTCAGTGAAGTGGAAGGTTTCTTGGCCGACTGCTCCTTGACTGAAGCAGGCGGTTTTTTGTTGATCAACTCTTGGATCTCTCCCTTGAAGTCCCTCATGAAGGTCATGAGTTCGTTCCTTGTGATGGGAGCAGACCCATCAGTCGGCTGTTGCCGAGCAAGCGGTGCGCCTTCTGGCTCGCTTCCTGTTTGAAGATACTCCCGTTCCCTCATTTCGGTATGACGGGTACGTCGGGCCCTTAGGGTCCCGTCTGGAGCTGTATGAGTTTCAACTTCAAATTCACTTTCGGTATCATGGTCCGACTGAACTTGAGAGTCGTCTAGGGGACGCCTCTCTTCTGGAATCGGTACAGACTTGGATGCCATCTCTGAAGTACTCTCCCCACAGACGGCGCCAAATGTTTCGGGGTTTTCTGATGTCCTGCGGGAGAGTTACAATTCCGAGACTGGAACCGGACGCCTGTACCTGCAAAATAACGGAGACTCCTGAGAGCTCCGCCTCCAACGGTCAAGTTAGTACCCGATTAAGGAGTAATCAATACAGAAATTAAAGTAATTAGATCTCTCTAGGTGAGAATGTTTAGTGTTGGTAATCTGCGTTGTTAGCGAGATTAGCCGGTTGTTAATGACTCTGTTCTTCTCTGCTTGATCTCTTAATTATTCGGTCCTTGATTAATGAGGATTAATCGAGTATTTATAGCCTTGGGAAGCGTGCAACTCTCTAGGTTTAAGGTAAACCTAGGGCTGATCGGGCCTCTAGACTGAAATGGGCCTTGATGGCCGGTTGTCCCATTTGGCATGGGTGGACACGTGGCGTGTCTTAAGTGGTCCATGGAGGACGTATCTGTGATTGACACGTGGCAAGCTCCTGTTGGCCTTTGTGAAGGACACGTGGCGGAACCTGGTTGGTCCACTTGTCAGACGGTGATTGGTGGATAAAAATCCCCTAATCAATACCCTCCCCCATTTCTTTCATTATTCGTTCATATTCATTACAAGTTACAAGATAGTTGCTTTTCTCTTTTTCTTTCTTAGCAACTTTAGGAGGTAAAGGCACTAACTTAACTTTTCTACCATTTTTGGTAGTTACAATATACACATTAGTTTTCCCTTTATGCTCCGAATCATGATCAAACTGCCACGGTCTTCCAAGCAACAAATGACACGCATTCATAGGAAGAATATCACACCAACGCTCATCTTCGAACCCTCCAATGGAATAAGACACCAATGCTTGCTTCTTGACTCTAATGCTTGTGCCATCATTCAACCAATTGAGCTTGTAAGGTTCACCATGGTCTCTAGTGGGTAGCTTCAATTTACTCACAGCCTCGGATGAAACAACATCTGTTTGGGCACCACTATCAACAATCACATTGCAAGTCTTCTCTCCTATCTTGCATCTAGTGTGGAACAAGTTGTTTCGTTGTTTAAAATCAATTTCGGGTTCATTATACAAGATTCTACGAACCACCATCATGTTGAACTCATCTTCGGGTTGAATCTCTTCCTCATACTCTTCATCAAACTCGCAACCCTCCTCATGAGCCACAAAGTTATAGACCTTTTCTTCCTCATCCATGAGAGCACATTGAGAGGCTGTTAACACACTCTTACTAGGACATTCCGATGCAATATGTCCTCTCCCATGACACTTGAAGCATTTTCTCCTAGTTGAAAGCTCACTAGGCGAAACTACTTGTTTTTCTTTCCCTTTTAATGAGCTAGGTGAAAAGGTTTTACTTTGAAAAGTACTCCCTTTAGAGTTGAAAGGAGTAAATTTCGAAGTATTCTTGAAAGAAGAAGTTTTGGGCTTCTCTTTCTCCCTTTCTTCTTTAAGTTGAGACTCATACTTCAAAGCTAGTTTGCATACATCACTAAAAGTGGCATAATGAGTAACTTCCACTTTCCTATTAATTTCTTTGGTCAACCCCTTGACAAATCTAGCAATTTTGTAAGCCTCCTTTTCTTGCAAGTCGCAAGTCAAGCCTAACCTTTCAAATTCTTTTATGTAATCCTCCACACTCATGTTTTCTTGTGATAGGTGGGTTAATTTTAAGTATTGATCTTGTTCATACTCTTTACTTACCCATTTTTCCCTCATTTTCTTTTTTAATTTTTCCCACGAGTCTATCTTATCTTTCCCTTCTCTTCTTCTATTTGACTTGAGGTTTTCATACCACAATGCAGCTAGTTTAGTGAGTTTAAGGACAGCCAAATTGAACCGTTTCCTATCATCATACCCCTTGTAATCAAAAACGGTTTCAATTTGCCTAACCCAATCTAAGAAATCCTCACAATCATGGCCTCCATCAAATTCATGCATATCAATTTTTAGACCCCTATCTTCATCAAATTGTCTAAAATTGTTACCACTATTTTCATCCTCCTCCTCTAATTCATTTATTTTCCTAGTGGCTTTAAGGAGCATATCAGATATGGCATCCATCCTAGTATCTTGTTGTGCCCTAGAGACTTCACTCTCTTCTATTTTTTTCTCCAAATTCTCCAATTTTTCAGTGATTACTTGCAACATTCTAGCAAGCTCCTCACTAGACATGATTTCCACTATTTTTGCTTGGATATTACAAGTACAATGAAAACTGCCGAAATTAGAGACAAAATGAAAAACGAAAATTGCCTCTAGACTCTCAAAGGCTTACAAATTCAGAATATTCAGATCAAAACAACCAATTTGCAAAAAAGAAATTCCTCAAAAGCTTTTCGGATGAGGGAGAAATCTTCAATTGAATTCTGCCTTCCCGGTTTTGCCTCTTTTCTGCGCTGCTGCGAAAAACCTGCCCAGTTTATTAGCAGAAAGATTCCAAAATATCTGAAAATTTTTGTGAGTAATCTACGCAAAAATTATCCAGATTCAAAAAAGAAATAACTCGATTTGGACAGAAAACAAAGGAGATATGTCCTTCTCAAACCGCAACTCCAAACTGATTGAATTCTGCCGTTTTGCTCCAAACGCCTTCAAACTCGATTTTCTTTAAGAAAACCCTTAACTAGGCTCTGATACCAGATGATGTAAATCTAAATACCCCTCCCGAATATGGGTTGATGGATTTAAAAATACTTATAGTTAGAATACTCAAATATCATGGAACAAGATAAAAGGGCCAAAACTCAAGGACACACTCAAAGTTTTGGGGTTTTAGGCCAGAGATAAGACTCACTCAATCTCTCCTAAGCTTATCACTCAAGACTCACTCAAAGCAATAAGGGAACACTTGAACTTGAGACAAACTCTAAGTTAAAATGCTATAAACACAAGGTTTTTTATCAAATCTCAAAACTGCCTCTTAATTTCTGTTTTGCTCTCCCTTTTATAGAGGAAAGGAGCAGCAAAAGCACACCAAAAGCCAAGGAAACCGTCCAAGAATGAAAGGCCAACAGCCAATGGTTTCCTCCTTGATTTAAGCCTTGATTTAAGCTAAGTAATGAAAGCATAATAAGCCTATTGATAACCCCCCCATTACAACCGGCCAAGAGCTAGATTCTTGGCATTATTTCAGCAACATTAACTAGCACATAAGTTAATAATAGATAGTAAATGGCCTAGGATCCACACGCCCAAAATAGTCATGAAATGCGTCCAAAATGTGATGCTAGCCAACCGTGTACCAATCTTCAATCTTCCCATGAAATGCAGCATATAATTTCACCCTTCTTTGTGAATGGGAAAAACCCAAGAGTCTCTAAGACTAAAGCAACAGGTTCATTAGATGTCCACTTTGGATCAGCTTTGAAGAATGCATGTGACTTTCATTAGATTCAAAAAGATTTGTTTGAATGTGTTTGACTTTCATTTTATTCAATTAACTTTTAAGAATGCATTTGACTTTCATTCGATTCGAAAAGTTTTGTTTGAATGTGTTTGACTTTCATTTGATTCAATTACCTTTGAAGAATGCATTTGACTTTCATTTGGTTCAAAAAGCTTTGTTTGATTGTGTTTGACTTTCATTTGATTCAATTAGCTTTGAAAAATGCATTTAAATTTCATTTGATTCAAAAAGCTTTGTTTGAATGTGTTTGACTTTCGTTCTATTCAATTAGCTTTCAAGAATACATTTGACTTTAATTTGGTTCAAAAAGCTTTGTTTGAATGTGTTTGACTTTCATTTGTTTCAATTAGCTTTGAAGAATTCATTTGAATTTAATTTGATTCAAAAAGCTTTGTTTGAATGTAAACGACTTTCATTCGATTTAATTAGCTTTAAAGAATGTATTCGACTTTCATTTGATTCAAAAAGCTTTGTGTGAATGTGTTTGACTTTCATTTGGATCAATTAGCTTTGAAGAATGCATTTGACTTTGATTTGATTCAAAAAGCTTTGTTTGAATGTGTTGGACTTTAATTCAATTCAATTAGCTTTGAAGAATGCATTTGAATTTCATTTGATTCAAAAAGCTTTGTTTGAATGTGTTTGACTTTCATTCGATTTAATTAGCTTTAAAGAATACAATTGACTTTCATTTGATTCAAAAAGCTTTGTGTGAATGTGTTTGACTTTCATTTGGATCAATTAGCTTTGAAGAATGCATTTGACTTTCATTTGATTCAAAAAGCTTTGTTTGAATGTGTTGGACTTTAATTCTATTCAATTAGCTTTGAAGAATGCATTTGACTTTCATTTGATTCATTAAGCATTGTTTGAATGTGTTTGACTTTCATTCTATTCAATTAGCTTTGAAGAATGCATTTGACTTTCATTTGATTCAAAAAGCTTTGTTTGAATGTGTTTGACTTTTATTTGGATCAATTAGCTTTGAAGAATGCATGTGACTTTCATTTGATTCAACAAGATTTGTTTGAATGTGTTTGACTTTCATTCTATTCAATTAACTTTTAAGAATGCATTTGACTTTCATTTGATTCGAAAAGTTTTGTTTGAATGTGTTTGACTTTCATTTGATTCAATTACCTTTGAAAAATGCATTTGACTTTCATTTGATTCAAAAAGCTTTGTTTGAATGAGTTTGACTTTCATTTGGATCAATTAGCTTTGAAGAATGCATTTGACTTTCATTTGATTTAAAAAGCTTTCTTTAATTTGTTTGACTTTCATTCTATTTAATTAGCTTTTAAGAATGCATGTGTCTTTCATTTGATTCGAAAAGTTTTGTTTGAATGTGTATGACTTTCATTTGTTTCAATTAGCTTTGTAGAATGCATTAAATTTCATTTGATTCAAAAAGCTTTGTTTGGATGTGTTTGACTTTCATTTGGATCAATTACCTTTGAAGAATGCCTGTGACTTTCATTTTATTCAAAAAGATTTGTTTGAATGTGTTTGACTTTCATTTTATTCAATTAACTTTTAAGAATGCATTTGACTTTCATTTGATTCGAAAAGTTTTGTTTGAATGTGTTTAACTTTCATTTGATTCAATTACCTTTGAAGAATGCATTTGACTTTCATTTGGTTCAAAAAGCTTTGTTTGAATGTGTTTGACTTTAATTTATTCAATTAGCTTTGAAAAATGCATTTAAATTTCATTTGATTCAAAAAGCTTTGTTTGAATGTGTTTGACTTTCGTTCTATTCAATTAGCTTTCAAGAATACATTTGACTTTAATTTGGTTCAAAAAGCTTTGTTTGAATGTGTTTGACTTCATTTGTTTCAATTAGCTTTTAAGAATTCATTTGAATTTCATTTGATTCAAAAAGCTTTGTTTGAATGTGTTTGACTTTCATTCGATTTAGTTAGCTTTAAAGAATGCATTTGACTTTCATTTGATTCAAAAAGCTTTGTGTGAATGTGTTTGACTTTCATTTGGATCAATTAGCTTTGAAGAATGCATTTGACTTTCATTTGATTCAAAAAGCTTTGTTTGAAAGTGTTGGACTTTAATTCAATTCAATTAGCTTTGAAGAATGCATTTGAATTTCATTTGATTCAAAAAGCTTTGTTTGAATGTGTTTGACTTTCATTCGATTTAATTAGCTTTAAAGAATGCAATTGACTTTCATTTGATTCAAAAAGCTTTGTGTTAATGTGTTTGACTTTCATTTGGATCAATTAGCTTTGAAGAATGCATTTGACTTTCATTTGATTCAAAAAGCTTTGTTTGAATGTGTTGGACTTTAATTCTATTCAATTAGCTTTGAAGAATGCATTTGACTTTCATTTGATTCATTAAGCTTTGTTTGAATGTGTTTGACTTTCATTTGATTTAATTAGCTTTGAAAAATGCATTTAAATTTCATTTGATTCAAAAAGCTTTGTTTGAATGTGTTTGACTTTCGTTCTATTCAATTAGCTTTCAAGAATACATTTGACTTTCATTTGATTCAAAAAGCTTTGTTTGAATGTGTTTGACTGTCACTCGATTCAATTAGCTTTTAAGAATGCATTTGACTTTCATTTGATTCGAAAAGTTTCGCTTGAATGTGTTTGACTTTCATTCTATTTAATTAGCTTTTAAGAATGCATCTGACTTTCATTTGATTCGAAAAGTTTTGTTTGAATGTGTACGACTTTCATTTGTTTCGATTAGCTTTGTAGAATGCATTTAAATTTCATTTGATTTAAAAAGCTTTGTTTGGATGTGTTTGACTTTCATTTGGATCAATTAGCTTTGAAGAATGCATGTGACTTTCATTTGATTCAAAAAGATTTGTTAGAATGTGTTTGACTTTCACTTTATTCAATTAACTTTTAAGAATGCATTTGACTTTCATTTGAATCGAAAAGTTTTGTTTGAATGTGTTTGACTTTCATTTGATTGAATTACCTTTGAAGAATGCATTTGACTTTCATTTGGTTCAAAAAGCTTTGTTTGAATGTGTTTGACTTTCATTTGATTCAATTAGCTTTGAAAAATGCATTTAAATTTCATTTGATTCAAAAAGCTTTGTTTGAATGTGTTTGACTTTCGTTCTATTCAATTAGCTTTCAAGAATACATTTGACTTTAATTTGGTTCAAAAAGCTTTGTTTGAATGTGTTTGACTTCATTTGTTTCAATTAGCTTTGAAGAATTCATTTGAATTTCATTTGATTCAAAAAGCTTTGTTTGAATGTGTTTGACTTTCATTCGATTTAATTAGTTTTAAAGAATGCATTTGACTTTCATTTGATTCAAAAAGCTTTGTGTGAATGTGTTTGACTTTCATTTGGATCAATTAGCTTTGAAGAATGCATTTGACTTTCATTTGATTCAAAAAGCTTTGTTTGAAAGTGTTGGACTTTAATTGAATTCAATTAGCTTTGAAAAATGCATTTGAATTTCATTTGATTCAAAAAGCTTTGTTTGAATGTGTTTGACTTTCATTCGATTTAATTAGCTTTAAAGAATGCAATTGACTTTCATTTGATTCAAAAAGCTTTGTGTTAATGTGTTTGACTTTCATTTGGATCAATTAGCTTTGAAGAATGCATTTGACTTTCATTTGATTCAAAAAGCTTTGTTTGAATGTGTTGGACTTTAATTCTATTCAATTAGCTTTGAAGAATGCATTTGACTTTCATTTGATTCAAAAAGCTTTGTTTGAATGTGTTTGACTTTCATTCGATTTAATTAGCTTTAAAGAATGCAATTCACTTTCATTTGATTCAAAAAGCTTTGTGTTAATGTGTTTGACTTTCATTTGGATCAATTAGCTTTGAAGAATGCATTTGACTTTCATTTGTTTCAAAAAGCTTTGTTTGAATGTGTTGGACTTTAATTCTATTCAATTAGCTTTGAAGAATGCATTTGACTTTCATTTGATTCATTAAGCTTTGTTTGAATGTGTTTGACTTTCATTTGATTCAATTACCTTTGAAGAATGCATTTGACTTTCATTTGGTTCAAAAAGCTTTGTTTGAATGTGTTTGACTTTCATTTGATTCAATTAGCTTTGAAAAATGCATTTAAATTTCATTTGATTCAAAAAGCTTTGTTTGAATGTGTTTGACTTTCGTTCTATTCAATTAGCTTTCAAGAATACATTTGACTTTCATTTGATTCAAAAAGCTTTGTTTGAATGTGTTTGACTGTCACTCGATTCAATTAGCTTTTAAGAATGCATTTGACTTTCATTTGATTCGAAAAGTTTCTCTTGAATGTGTTTGACTTTCATTCTATTTAATTAGCTTTTAAGAATGCATCTGACTTTCATTTGATTCGAAAAGTTTTGTTTGAATGTGTATGACTTTCATTTGTTTCGATTAGCTTTGTAGAATGCATTTAAATTTCATTTGATTTAAAAAGCATTGTTTGGATGTGTTTGACTTTCATTTGGATCAATTAGCTTTGAAGAATGCATGTGACTTTCATTTGATTCAAAAAGATTAGTTTGAATGTGTTTGACTTTCATTTTATTCAATTAACTTTTAAGAATGCATTTGACTTTCATTTGAATCGAAAAGTTTTGTTTGAATGTGTTTGACTTTCATTTGATTCAATTACCTTTGAAGAATGCATTTGACTTTCATTTGGTTCAAAAAGCTTTGTTTGAATGTGTTTGACTTTCATTTGATTCAATTAGCTTTGAAAAATGCATTTAAATTTAATTTGATTCAAAAAGCTTTGTTTGAATGTGTTTGACTTTCGTTCTATTCAATTAGCTTTCAAGGATACATTTGACTTTAATTTGGTTCAAAAAGCTTTGTTTGAATGTGTTTGACTTCATTTGTTTCAATTAGCTTTTAAGAATTCATTTGAATTTCATTTGATTCAAAAAGCTTTGTTTGAATGTGTTGGACTTTAATTCTATTCAATTAGCTTTCAAGAATACATTTGACTTTCATTTGATTCAAAAAGCTTTGTTTGAATGTGTTTGACTTTCGTTCTATTCAATTAGCTTTCAAGAATACATTTGACTTTAATTTGGTTCAAAAAGCTTTGTTTGAATGTGTTTGACTTTCATTTGTTTCAATTAGCTTTGAAGAATTCATTTGAATTTCATTTAATTCAAAAAGCTTTGTTTGAATGTGTTTGACTTTCATTCGATTTAATTAGCTTTATAGAATGCATTTGACTTTCATTTGATTCAAAAAGCTTTGTGTGAATGTGTTTGACTTTCATTTGGATCAATTAGCTTTGAAGAATGCATGTGACTTTCGTTTGATTCAAAAAGATTTGTTTGAATGTGTTTGACTTTCATTTTATTCAATTAACTTTTAAGAATGCATTTGACTTTCATTTGATTCAAAAAGCTTTGTTTGAATGTGTTGGACTTTAATTCAATTCAATTTGCTTTGAAGAATGCATTTAAATTTCATTTGATTCAAAAAGCTTTGTTTGAATGTGTTTGACTTTCATTCGATTTAATTAGCTTTAAAGAATGCAATTGACTTTCATTTGATTCAAAAAGCTTTGTGTTAATGTGTTTGACTTTCATTTGGATCAATTTCCTTTGAAGAATGCATTTGACTTTCATTTGATTCAAAAAGCTTTGTTTGAATGTGTTGGACTTTAATTCTATTCAATTAGCTTTGAAGAACGCATTTGACTTTCATTTGATTCATTAAGCTTTGTTTGAATGTATTTGACTTTCATTCTATTCAATTAGCTTTGAAGAATGCATTTGACTTTCATTTGATTCGAAAAGTTTCGTTTGAATGTGTTTGACTTTCATTTGATTCACGTACCTTTGAAGAATGCATTTGACTATCATTTGATTCAAAAAGCTTTGTTTGAATGTGTTTGACTTTCATTTGGATCAATTAGCTTTGAAGAATGCATTAGACTTTCATTTGATTTAAAAAGCTTTGTTTAATTTGTTTGACTTTCATTCTATTTAATTAGCTTTTAAGAATGCATCTGACTTTCATTTGATTCGAAAAGTTTTGTTTGAATGTGTATGACTTTCATTTGTTTCGATTAGCTTTGTAGAATGCATTTAAATTTCATTTGATTCAAAAAGCTTTGTTTGGATGTGTTTGACTTTCATTTGGATCAATTAGCTTTGAAGAATGCATGTGTCTTTCATTTGATTCAAAAAGATTTGTTTGAATGTGTTTGACTTTCTTTTTATTCAATTAACTTTTAAGAATGCATTTGACTTTCATTTGATTCGAAAAGTTTTGTTTGAATGTGTTTGACTTTCATTTGATTCAATTACCTTTGAAGAATGCATTTGACCTTCATTTGGTTCAAAAAGCTTTGTTTGAATGTGTTTGACTTTCATTTGATTCAATTAGCTTTGAAAAATGCATTTAAATTTCATTTGATTCAAAAAGCTTTGTTTGAATGTGTTTGACTTTCGTTCTATTCAATTAGCTTTCAAGAATACATTTGACTTTCATTTGATTCAAAAAGCTTTGTTGGAATGTGTTTGACTATCATTCGATTCAATTAGCTTTTAAGAATGCATTTGACTTTCATTTGATTCGAAAAGTTTCGTTTGAATGTGTTTGACTTTCATTTGATTCAATAACCTTTGAAGAATGCATTTGACTTTCATTTGATTCAAAAAGCTTTGTTTGAATGTGTTTGACTTTCATTTGGATCAATTAGCTTTGAAGAATGCATTTGACTTTCATTTGATTTAAAAAGCTTTGTTTAATTTGTTTGACTTTCATTCTATTTAATTAGCTTTTAAGAATGCATCTGACTTTGATTTGATTCGAAAAGTTTTGTTTGAATGTGTAAGACTTTCATTTATTTCGATTAGCTTTGTAGAATGCATTTAAATTTCATTTGATTCAAAAAGCTTTGTTTGGATGTGTTTCACTTTCATTTGGATAAAATTAGCTTTGAAGAATGCCTGTGACTTTCATTTGATTCAAAAAGATTTGTTTGAATGTGTTTGACTTTCATTTTATTCAATTAACTTTTAAGAATGCATTTGACTTTCATATGATACAAAAAGTTTTGTTTGAATGTGTTTGACTTTCATTTGACTCAATTACCTTTGAAGAATGCATTTGACTTTCATTTGGTTCAAAAAGCTTTGTTTGAATGTGTTTGACTTTCATTTGATTCAATTAGCTTTGAAAAATGCTTTTAAATTTCATTTGATTCAAAAAGCTTTGTTTGAATGTGTTTGACTTTCGTTCTATTCAATTAGATTTCAAGAATACATTTGACTTTAATTTGGTTCAAAAAGCTTTGTTTGAATGTGTTTGACTTTCATTTGTTTAAATTAGCTTTGAAGAATTCATTTGAATTTCATTTGATTCAAAAAGCTTTGTTTGAATGTGTTTGACCTTCATTCGATTTAATTAGCATTAAAGAATGCATTTGACTTTCATTTGATTCAAAAAGCTGATGTGTAAGCAAGATGAGAACCTTGTTACAAAGGTACGTTTTAAGGGGTCTTAGTGAAATCGTGATTAGTGAAGGGGAGAATAGGGGAACACTCAACCCTAGTCTCGGATATAACAAAGGGGAACACTCACCCTTTGCTTGGTGTAGTTAGGAATGGGGAACACTCAACCCACTCGTTCACTACGCAAGTTCCTAGGTTTGGGAACACTCTACCAAAACTAGCACTCTTCAAATTTGAGTTATCAAACTTGGACCTTAAAAATGACTAATTGCTAAGTCACGTTTAATCAACAAAACACAAGTGTTTAAGCAAATTTCTGGATGCCTTTTCATTCATGCATAGTACACTATTTATAGTAGTGTATAAGTTACATAAAGGAACATAGGATTCCCTTCTACAATTTTAATGATCATCCATCACTTGCCAAATAAAAAAACAAGATAAAATGCTAATTATAAGGTGATTAAAAGGCTCATATGACTGTCCAATTAACCCCTCATAACAACAAAGTAAAACTAATCAACTAAGCTTAAAACTATGCTTAAATTAAGGAGAAAACGTTCAGCAATTATGAGGTCTTCAAACAGCATTTTCAACGTCCAAAAACGTGCAAACAACCCCCTTGAGTCACGCTTGTAACCTCCCATTTAAACCCTTGATTCAAGCTCCTTTATTCTAGCAACAACTCTCTAATTAAGCACATGTAAACCCCAAGTAAAGAGGTAGAATAATCAGCCAACTAATGCCTTAATTCACGCCCAACACAAGCCTTGAATCACGCAGTCAAAATCAGTCCAATGTAACTCCCAAATGCATAAATCATGCGTGGCTTCAAGCTTGGAAAAACGGCTCATGTACTAGATACCTTCAACAAGATTAATTACACTAAGGGAAGTGTAACCATTTGTTAAACTCTTTGGACTAAAACCGTGCATAGGATTGAAGAATGATTTAGACAAGAATAATCCCTTAGCACCTTGCTCAATAGCACCGTGTTGAACCTCCTCATCTTGACCATGGATAGTTGACCCTTGACCATCTTGGTCATCTTCCCCTTCTTCAAAAGAAATTGCCCTCAATTCGTCATCATCAAAGTAAGGAGCAAGATCACCAATGTTGAATGTACTTGAGACACCATATTGGCCTCCCAAATCTATTTTGTATGCATTGTCATTGATCTTTTCCACGACCTCAAACGGACCCTCGGCTCTTGGCATAAGCTTGTTCTTCCTTTTGCTAGGAAAACGTTCTTTCCTCATGTAAATCCACACCAAGTCCCCAACTTCAAAAGACTTCACATTTCTAACTCGTTTGTTGGCTTGTTTCTTGTAGATTTCATTTGCCTTTTCAATGTTTCTCCGAACTTCTTTATGGACTTTTAGCATGAACTCGGCTTGCTCCTTTGCCCCACCATGAACGAACTTGTCTTTTGGCAAAGCAATAAGATCAATGGGAACATAAGGATTGACGCCATATACTACTTCAAAAGGAGAGTACTTTGTAGTAGCACTAGGTGTCCTATTATAAGCAAACTCGGCATGAGCAAGCTTATTATCCCAATCTTTGGTACTTTTGCTTACCAAAGCCCTAAGCAACGAACCAAGTATCCTATTCACCACCTCCGTTTGACCATCGGTTTGTGGATGATGTGAGGTAGAAAACAATAACTTAGTTCCCATCAAACGCCAAATAGACTTCCAAAAATGACTTAGGAACTTAGTATCACGATCCGACACAATGGTGCGTGGCACCCCATGGAAACGAACCACTTCTTCGAAGTATAACTTAGCCACTTTTACTGCATCTTCAGTTTTATGGCAAGGAATGAAATGAGCCATTTTTGAAAACCGATCAACCACCACCATTATTGAATCCTTGCCTCTTTGAGTTCTTGGCAAAGCTACAATAAAATCCATACTAACATCTTCCCAAGGTCTCTCGGGAATTGGTAAGGGCTTGTAGAGACCTTTATGAAACACCATCTTTGCTCTTTGACAAGTAGAACAACGACTCACCACATGATGAACCGTGGCTAACATTTTCGGCCAATAAAAGTGAGCTTGGAGAAGCTCCACTGTCTTGTGAATACCAACGTGACCAGCTAGCCCTCCCCCATGAGCTTCATGTATCAACAAACTTCTAATGGGACATTTTGGAATACATAATCTATTTCCTTTAAAAAGAAAACCATTATGTAAGGAAAACAGGTCATAGACTCCATGGACACAGTTATCAATTATCCTTTTGAGTTCATCATCTTCTTGATAGTATTCTTTGATCAAATCGAACCCAAGTACCTTTGCTTCAACCATTCCAAGCAAATTATGCCTTCGAGATAAGGCATCCGCAACCACATTAGCTTTCCCACTCTTGTATTTAGAGGAAAAGTTAAATGTTTGCAAGAATTCGACCCACTTTGCATGTCTTGCACTCAGCTTCTTTTGGCCATGTATGAACCTCAAGGATTCATGATCGGAATGCAATATGAAAGGTTGTGGCCTCAAGTAATGTGACCAATGATCTAGAGCTCTTACCATAGCATAGAACTCTTTATCATAGGTGGAGTAATTCAACTTGCCTTGACTCATCTTCTCACTAAAGTAAGCAATGGGACGCCCACCTTGAATCAATACGGCACCAATACCCTTTCCACTTGCGTCACATTCAACCTCAAATGGTTTGGAAAAATCCGGAAGTGCTAAGATGGGTGTGTTGCACATCTTCTTCTTGACTTCTTCAAACGCCCTTTGAGCTTGGGGTGTCCATTCAAACACGCCTTTCTTAGTACACTCGGTGATGGGAGACATGAGTGTGCTAAAGTTTTTGATGAATCTTCTATAGAAGGAGGCAAGTCCATGAAATGAACGAACTTCCGTGAGTGTCCTTGGACTAGGCCATGATTGAATTGCTTCAATTTTGCTAGGATCCACCTTCACGCCATCACCTGAAACTATGTAACCAAGAAACATGACTTCATACAATAAAAAATCACATTTTTCTAGTTTCCCATACAATTTTTCTTGCCTCAAAACAGAAAATACTTGGAAAAGATGATCAAAATGAGATTCTTCATCACGTGAATAAATGAGAATGTCATCCAAGTATACTACCACGAACTTGCCAAGAAATGGCCTTAGCACCTCATTCATTAATCTCATGAACGTGCTAGGGGCATTTGTAAGGCCAAATGGCATGACGAGCCACTCATACAACCCATGCTTTGTCTTGAACGCGGTTTTCCATTCATCCCCTTCTCTCATGCGAATTTGATGATACCCACTTCTCAAGTCTACCTTTGAGAAGACCTTGGAACCACTTAACTCATCAAGCATGTCATCAAGCCTTGGAATTGGAAACCTGTACTTGATAGTAATGTTATTAACGGCTCTACTATCAATACACATTCTCCAAGTACCATCTTTCTTAGGGACCAACAAAGCAGGAACGGCACATGGACTCATGGACTCACGCACATAACCCATCCCCATTAGCTCTTCAATTTGACGTTGTAATTCCTTAGTTTCTAAAGGGTTACACCTATAGGCTGGCTTATTTGGCAAAGGTGCTCCGGGAATGAGATCGATTTGATGCTCAATTCCACGTATGGGTGGTAGTTCTTTAGGTAATTCATTCGGAAAAACGTCCTCAAAATCCTTAATCAATTGGGCTAACTTAGGATTTTGAGCAACAAAATTTTCGTGGGTTTCTTTGGAGTATAGTATGAACAACTCTCCCTCACCATCTAACTCCCTTTCAAACTCTTTAAGAGACAACAAGGATACTTCTTTTTGGGGTGTTTGTGATGGTGAAAACCGTGGGGGTGGTAAAGGGTGTAGTTTTTTCTTTCTCCCTTCATGGACTATGGTATACGTGTTGTGATACCCATCATGTATAGATCTTTTATCAGTTTGCCAAGGCCTACCAAGTAGAATATGACAAGCATCCATAGACACAACATCACATAATATAGAATCACAATACGAACCAATACAAAAAGAAACCATGCATTGCTTCCTAACCCCAGTGCTAGCATTAGAATCTAACCAACTTAATTTGTAAGGTTGTGGATGATTAGTAGTCGTAAGACCAAGTTTAGATACTAGGGTCTTAGACACGGTATTAGCCTCACTTCCTCCATCAATAATCAAATCACATACCTCGTCACCAATTTTACAACGGGTGATGAAAATGTGTTGTTGTTGGGGGGCAGCATCCTCTTCCACACGTGCTTGTAAGGCCCTCCTAATCACGAGGCTAGTCTTCTCCTCTGGCTCGGCAATGCAATCATCACAATCATCTTCAACTTCTTCTTCCCCCTCCTCAAACTCATCCCAGTTGATGTTTTGAGTGGCCATGAGCTTAACCTCTTGTATGGTTAACGCCCTAGTATTAGGACAATCCTTCTTGTAATGACCTCGTCCTCCACATTTGTAACACACAATGTCACCTAGCTTCACGTCCTTTGTGTCCTTTTTTGGTGGATTACTTGGTTTGTTAAAGGAAGAACCTTCCTTCGTAGGAAAAGAAGGTTTTCGTGCCAATTGAGGAATGGTAGTAGGCTTCTTCTTCTTCCTCTTAGCATCGAACTTAATCACCAACTTGCAAGCTTCAGCAAACGTGAGGTTAGTATAACCTTCAAGTTTGTCTTGTAATTCTTGGTCCAAACCAGATATGAAACGCCCCATTTTGAGCTCTTCATTTTCGGTTACTTCACACACAATAGCAAGTCTATCAAACTCTTTTATGTAATCCTCCACAGAGTCCCCATTTTGTTGCAAGGTACTCCACTTCACATATTGACTCTGCTTGTAATTGTGGGGGATGAAACGGTCTTTCATCCGTTTCTTGAGTTTGCCCCAAGTAGAGATAGGAGCTTTCCCCCTAAGGGTACGTCCCCTCTGCTCTCCTTGTAGCCAACTATCACCATAGCCCTTCAACTTGACTTTGGCAATCTTAAAACGTTGAACATCCTCATGAATGTCCTTGTATTCAAAGTACCTTTCCAAGGATTTCTCCCATTCCAAGTACTTCTCTGGATCAAGTGTCCCATCAAAAGAAGGGACGTCCACTTTGAGACTCCTATCTTCCCTCCTAGGTGGAGGGTCTTCATCTTGATCTCTCCTATCTTGCTCGTTCATGAGCCTTGCCATCAAGGCAGCAAGGTTCCCTTGTAGATTGGCATTGGTTTCGGCCAACCTTTCTTGACTAGCAATGGATCGATTAAGAGCTTCCAAGGCTGTCCTCAAGTCTTGATTCTCTCCCATGGTGTGTAGGTATACGACCCCTTAGGAAATGTTTAGGAAAACACCCCCTACCTGACGCGCCAAATGATGTGTAAGCAAGATGAGAACCTTGTTACAAAGGTACGTTTTAAGGGGTCTTAGTGAAATCGTGATTAGTGAAGGGGAGAATAGGGGAACACTCAACCCTAGTCTCGGATATAACAAAGGGGAACACTCACCCTTTGCTTGGTGTAGTTAGGAATGGGGAACACTCAACCCACTCGTTCACTACGCAAGTTCCTAGGTTTGGGAACACTCTACCAAAACTAGCACTCTTCAAATTTGAGTTATCAAACTTGGACCTTAAAAATGACTAATTGCTAAGTCACGTTTAATCAACAAAACACAAGTGTTTAAGCAAATTTCTGGATGCCTTTTCATTCATGCATAGTACACTATTTATAGTAGTGTATAAGTTACATAAAGGAACATAGGATTCCCTTCTACAATTTTAATGATCATCCATCACTTGCCAAATAAAAAAACAAGATAAAATGCTAATTATAAGGTGATTAAAAGGCTCATATGACTGTCCAATTAACCCCTCATAACAACAAAGTAAAACTAATCAACTAAGCTTAAAACTATGCTTAAATTAAGGAGAAAACGTTCAGCAATTATGAGGTCTTCAAACAGCATTTTCAACGTCCAAAAACGTGCAAACAACCCCCTTGAGTCACGCTTGTAACCTCCCATTTAAACCCTTGATTCAAGCTCCTTTATTCTAGCAACAACTCTCTAATTAAGCACATGTAAACCCCAAGTAAAGAGGTAGAATAATCAGCCAACTAATGCCTTAATTCACGCCCAACACAAGCCTTGAATCACGCAGTCAAAATCAGTCCAATGTAACTCCCAAATGCATAAATCATGCGTGGCTTCAAGCTTGGAAAAACGGCTCATGTACTAGATACCTTCAACAAGATTAATTACACTAAGGGAAGTGTAACCATTTGTTAAACTCTTTGGACTAAAACCGTGCATAGGATTGAAGAATGATTTAGACAAGAATAATCCCTTAGCACCTTGCTCAATAGCACCGTGTTGAACCTCCTCATCTTGACCATGGATAGTTGACCCTTGACCATCTTGGTCAAAAGCTTTGTGTGAATGTGTTTGACTTTCATTTGGGTCAATTAGCTTTGAAGAATGCATTTCACTTTCATTTGATTCAAAAAGCTTTGTTTGAATGTGTTGGACTTTAATTCAATTCAATTAGCTTTGAAGAATGCATTTGAACTTCATTTGATTCAAAAAGCTTTGTTTGAATGTGTTTGACTTTCGTTCGATTTAATTAGCTTTAAAGAATGCAATTGACTTTCATTTGATTCAAAAAGCTTTGTGTGAATGTGTTTGACTTTCATTTGGATCAATTAGCTTTGAAGAATGCATTTGACTTTCATTTGATTCAAAAAGCTTTGTTTGAATGTGTTTGACTTTCATTCGATTTAATTAGCTTTAAAGAATGCATTTGACTTTCATTTGATTCAAAAAGCTTTGTTTGAATGTGTTTGACTTTCATTCGATTAATTAGCTTTTAAAGAATGCATTTGACTTTCATTTGATTCTAAAAGCTTTGTGTGAATGTGTTTGACTTTCATTTGGATCAATTAGCTTTGAAGAATGCATTTGACTTTCATTTGATTCAAAAAGCTTTGTTTGAATGTGTTTGACTTTCATTTGGATAAATTAGCTTTGAAGAATGCATTTGACTTTCATTTGATTTAAAAAGCTTTGTTTAATTTGTTTGACTTTCATTCTATTTAATTAGCTTTTAAGAATGCATCTGACTTTCATTTGATTCGAAAAGTTTTGTTTAAATGTGTATGACTTTCATTTGATTCGAAAAGTTTTGTTTGAATGTGTATGACTTTCATTTGTTTCGATTAGCTTTGTAGAATGCATTTAAATTTCATTTGATTCAAAAAGCTTTGTTTGGATGTGTTTGACTTTCATTTGGATCAATTAGCTTTGAAGAATGCATGTGACTTTCATTTGATTCAAAAAGATTTGTTTGAATGTGTTTGACTTTCATTTTATTCAATTAACTTTTAAGAATGCATTTGACTTTCATTTGAATCGAAAAGTTTTGTTTGAATGTGTTTGACTTTCATTTGATTCAATTACCTTTGAAGAATGCATTTGACTTTCATTTGGTTCAAAAAGCTTTGTTTGAATGTGTTTGACTTTCATTTGATTCAATTAGCTTTGAAAAATGCATTTAAATTTCATTTGATTCAAAAAGCTTTGTTTGAATGTGTTTGACTTTCGTTCTATTCAATTAGCTTTCAAGAATACATTTGACTTTAATTTGGTTCAAAAAGCTTTGTTTGAATGTGTTTGACTTTTATTTGTTTCAATTAGCTTTGAAGAATTCATTTAAATTTCATTTGATTCAAAAAGCTTTGTTTGAATGTGTTTGACTTTCATTCGATTTAATTAGCTTTAAAGAATGCATTTGACTTTCATTTGATTCAAAAAGTTTTGTGTGAATGTGTTTGACTTTCATTTGGATCAATTAGCTTTGAAGAATGCATTTGACTTTCATTTGATTCAAAAAGCTTTGTTTGAATGTGTTTGACTTTTATTTGGATCAATTAGGTTTGAAGAATGCATTTGACTTTAATTTGATTTAAAAAGCTTTGTTTAATTTGTTTGACTTTCATTCTATTTAATTAGCTTTTAAGAATGCATCTGACTTTGATTTGATTCGAAAAGTTTTGTTTGAATGTGTATGACTTTCATTTATTTCGATTAGCTTTGTAGAATGCATTTAAATTCATTTGATTCAAAAAGCTTTGTTTGGATGTGTTTGACTTTCATTTGGATCAATTAGCTTTGAAGAATGCCTGTGACTTTCATTTGATTCAAAAAGATTTGTTTGAATGTGTTTGATTTTCATTTTATTCAATTAACTTTTAAGAATGCATTTGACTTTCATTTGATTCGAAAAGTTTTGTTTGAATGTGTTTGACTTTCATTTGACTCAATTACCTTTGAAAAATGCATTTGACTTTCATTTGGTTCAAAAAGCTTTGTTTGAATGTGTTTGACTTTCATTTGATTCAATTAGCTTTGAAAAATGCTTTTAAATTTCATTTGATTCAAAAAGCTTTGTTTGAATGTGTTTGACTTTCGTTCTATTCAATTAGCTTTCAAGAATACATTTGACTTTAATTTGGTTCAAAAAGCTTTGTTTTGAATGTGTTTGACTTTCATTTGTTTCAATTAGCTTTGAAGAATTCATTTGAATTTCATTTGATTCAAAAAGCTTTGTATGAATGTGTTTGACTTTCATTTGGATCAATTAGCTTTGAAGAATGCATTTGACTTTCATTTGATTTAAAAAGCTTTGTTTAATTTGTTTGACTTTCATTCTATTTAATTAGCTTTTAAGAATGCATCTGACTTTCATTTGATTAGAAAAGTTTTGTTTGAATGTGTATGACTTTCATTTGTTTCGATTAGCTTTGTAGAATGCATTTAAA
Organism: Chenopodium quinoa; assembly: GCF_001683475.1. Classification (NCBI taxonomy): domain Eukaryota; kingdom Viridiplantae; phylum Streptophyta; class Magnoliopsida; order Caryophyllales; family Amaranthaceae; genus Chenopodium; species Chenopodium quinoa. The sequence continues at coordinate 12,441 of NW_018744047.1, read as the reverse complement.
TTTCATTTGATTCAAAAAGCTTTGTTTGGATGTGTTTGACTTTCATTTGGATCAATTAGCTTTGAAGAATGCATGTGACTTTCATTTGATTCAAAAAGATTTGTTTGAATGAGTTTGACTTTCATTTTATTCAATTAACTTTTAAGAATGCATTTGACTTTCATTTGAATCGAAAAGTTTTGTTTGAATGTGTTTGACTTTCATTTTATTCAATTAACTTTGAAGAATGCATTTGACTTTCATTTGGTTCAAAAAGCTTTGTTTGAATGTGTTTGACTTTCATTTGATTCAATTAGCTTTGAAAAATGCATTTAAATTTCATTTGATTCAAAAAGCTTTGTTTGAATGTGTTTGACTTTCATTCGATTTAATTAGCTTTAAAGAATGCATTTGACTTTCATTTGATTCAAAAAGCTTTGTGTGAATGTGTTTGACTTTCATTTGGATCAATTAGCTTTGAAGAATGCATTTGACTTTCATTTGATTCAAAAAGCTTTGTTTGAATGTGTTTGACTTTTATTTGGATCAATTAGGTTTGAAGAATGCATTTGACTTTAATTTGATTTAAAAAGCTTTGTTTAATTTGTTTGACTTTCATTCTATTTAATTAGCTTTTAAGAATGCATCTGACTTTGATTTGATTCGAAAAGTTTTGTTTGAATGTGTATGACTTTCATTTATTTCGATTAGCTTTGTAGAATGCATTTAAATTTCATTTGATTCAAAAAGCTTTGTTTGGATGTGTTTGACTTTCATTTGGATCAATTAGCTTTGAAGAATGCCTGTGACTTTCATTTGATTCAAAAAGATTTGTTTGAATGTGTTTGATTTTCATTTTATTCAATTAACTTTTAAGAATGCATTTGACTTTCATTTGATTCGAAAAGTTTTGTTTGAATGTGTTTGACTTTCATTTGACTCAATTACCTTTGAAAAATGCATTTGACTTTCATTTGGTTCAAAAAGCTTTGTTTGAATGTGTTTGACTTTCATTTGATTCAATTAGCTTTGAAAAATGCTTTTAAATTTCATTTGATTCAAAAAGCTTTGTTTGAATGTGTTTGACTTTCGTTCTATTCAATTAGCTTTCAAGAATACATTTGACTTTAATTTGGTTCAAAAAGCTTTGTTTGAATGTGTTTGACTTTCATTTGTTTCAATTAGCTTTGAAGAATTCATTTGAAATTTCATTTGATTCAAAAAGCTTTGTTTGAATGTGTTTGACTTTCATTCGATTTAATTAGCTTTATAGAATGCATTTGACTTTCATTTGATTCAAAAAGCTTTGTGTGAATGTGTTTGACTTTCATTTGGATCAATTAGCTTTGAAGAATGCATTTGACTTTCATTTGATTCAAAAAGCTTTGTTGGAATGTGTTTGACTGTCATTCGATTCAATTAGCTTTTAAGAATGCATTTGACTTTCATTTTGATTCGAAAAGTTTCGTTTGAATGTGTTTGACTTTCATTTGATTCAATTACCTTTGAAGAATGCATTTGACTATCATTTGATTCAAAAAGCTTTGTTTGAATGTGTTTGACTTTCATTTGGATAAATTAGCTTTGAAGAATGCATTTGACTTTCATTTGATTTAAAAAGCTTTGTTTAATTTGTTTGACTTTCATTCTATTTAATTAGTTTTAAGAATGCATCTGACTTTCATTTGATTCGAAAAGTTTTGTTTGAATGAGTGTGACTTTCATTTGATTCGAAAAAGTTTTGTTTGAATGTGTATGACTTTCATTTGTTTCGATTAGCTTTGTAGAATGCATTTAAATTTCATTTGATTCAAAAAAGCTTTGTTTGGATGTGTTTGACTTTCATTTGGATCAATTAGCTTTGAAGAATGCATGTGACTTTCATTTGATTCAAAAAGATTTGTTTGAATGAGTTTGACTTTCATTTTATTCAATTAACTTTTAAGAATGCATTTGACTTTCATTTGAATCGAAAAGTTTTTGTTTGAATGTGTTTGACTTTCATTTTATTCAATTAACTTTGAAGAATGCATTTGACTTTCATTTGGTTCAAAAAGCTTTGTTTGAATGTGTTTGACTTTCATTTGATTCAATTAGCTTTGAAAAATGCATTTAAATTTCATTTGATTCAAAAAGCTTTGTTTGAATCTGTTTGACTTTCGTTCTATTCAATTAGCTTTCAAGAATACATTTGACTTTAATTTGGTTCAAAAAGCTTTGTTTGAATGTGTTTGACTTTTATTTGTTTCAATTAGCTTTGAAGAATTCATTTAAATTTCATTTGATTCAAAAAGCTTTGTTTGAATGTGTTTGACTTTCATTCGATTTAATTAGCTTTAAAGAATGCATTTGACTTTCATTTGATTCAAAAAGCTTTGTGTGAATGTGTTTGACTTTCATTTGGATCAATTAGCTTTGAAGAATGCATTTGACTTTCATTTGATTCAAAAAGCTTTGTTTGAATGTGTTTGACTTTCATTTGGATCAATTAGCTTTGAAGAATGCATTTGACTTTAATTTGATTTAAAAAGCTTTGTTTAATTTGTTTGACTTTCATTCTATTTAATTAGCTTTTAAGAATGCATCTGACTTTGATTTGATTCGAAAAGTTTTGTTTGAATGTGTATGACTTTCATTTATTTCGATTAGCTTTGTAAAATGCATTTAAATTTCATTTGATTCAAAAAGCTTTGTTTGGATGTGTTTGACTTTCATTTGGATCAATTAGCTTTGAAGAATGCCTGTGACTTTCATTTGATTCAAAAAGATTTGTTTGAATGTGTTTGATTTTCATTTTATTCAATTAACTTTTAAGAATGCATTTGACTTTCATTTGATTCGAAAAGTTTTGTTTGAATGTGTTTGACTTTCATTTGACTCAATTACCTTTGAAAAAATGCATTTGACTTTCATTTGGTTCAAAAAGCTTTGTTTGAATGTGTTTGACTTTCATTTGATTCAATTAGCTTTGAAAAATGCATTTAAATTTCATTTGATTCAAAAAGCTTTGTTTGAATGTGTTTGACTTTCATTTGATTTAATTAGCTTTTAAGAATGCATTTGACTTTCATTTGATTCAAGAAGGTTTGTTTGAATGTGTTTGACTTTCATTTGTTTCAATTAGCTTTGAAGAATACATTTGACTTTAATTTGGTTCAAAAAGCTTTGTTTGAATGTGTTTGACTTTCATTTGTTTCAATTAGCTTTGAAGAATTCATTTGAATTTCATTTGATTCAAAAAGCTTTGTTTGAATGTGTTTGACTTTCATTCGATTTAATTAGCTTTATAGAATGCATTTGACTTTCATTTGATTCAAAAAGCTTTGTGTGAATGTGTTTGACTTTCATTTGGATCAATTAGCTTTGAAGAATGCATTTGACTTTCATTTGATTCAAAAAGCTTTGTTGGAATGTGTTTGACTGTCATTCGATTCAATTAGCTTTTAAGAATGCATTTGACTTTCATTTGATTCAAAAAGCTTTGTTTGAATGTGTTTGACTTTCATTTGTTTCAATTAGCTTTGAAGAATACATTTGACTTTAATTTGGTTCAAAAAGCTTTGTTTGAATGTGTTTGACTTTCATTTGTTTCAATTAGCTTTGAAGAATTCATTTGAATTTCATTTGATTCAAAAAGCTTTGTTTGAATGTGTTTGACTTTCATTCGATTTAATTAGCTTTATAGAATGCATTTGACTTTCATTTGATTCAAAAAGCTTTGTGTGAATGTGTTTGACTTTCATTTGGATCAATTAGCTTTGAAGAATGCATTTGACTTTCATTTGATTCAAAAAGCTTTGTTGGAATGTGTTTGACTGTCATTCGATTCAATTAGCTTTTAAGAATGCATTTGACTATCATTTGATTCAAAAAGCTTTGTTTGAATGTGTTTGACTTTCATTTGGATAAATTAGCTTTGAAGAATGCATTTGACTTTCATTTGATTTAAAAAGCTTTGTTTAATTTGTTTGACTTTCATTCTATTTAATTAGTTTTAAGAATGCATCTGACTTTCATTTGATTCGAAAAGTTTTGTTTGAATGAGTGTGACTTTCATTTGATTCGAAAAGTTTTGTTTGAATGTGTATGACTTTCATTTGTTTCGATTAGCTTTGTAGAATGCATTTAAATTTCATTTGATTCAAAAAGCTTTGTTTGGATGTGTTTGACTTTCATTTGGATCAATTAGCTTTGAAGAATGCATGTGACTTTCATTTGATTCAAAAAGATTTGTTTGAATGAGTTTGACTTTCATTTTATTCAATTAACTTTTAAGAATGCATTTGACTTTCATTTGAATCGAAAAGTTTTGTTTGAATGTGTTTGACTTTCATTTTATTCAATTAACTTTGAAGAATGCATTTGACTTTCATTTGGTTCAAAAAGCTTTGTTTGAATGTGTTTGACTTTCATTTGATTCAATTAGCTTTGAAAAATGCATTTAAATTTCATTTGATTCAAAAAGCTTTGTTTGAATGTGTTTGACTTTCATTCGATTTAATTAGCTTTAAAGAATGCATTTGACTTTCATTTGATTCAAAAAGCTTTGTGTGAATGTGTTTGACTTTCATTTGGATCAATTAGCTTTGAAGAATGCATTTGACTTTCATTTGATTCAAAAAGCTTTGTTTGAATGTGTTTGACTTTCATTTGGATCAATTAGCTTTGAAGAATGCATTTGACTTTAATTTGATTTAAAAAGCTTTGTTTAATTTGTTTGACTTTCATTCTATTTAATTAGCTTTTAAGAATGCATCTGACTTTGATTTGATTCGAAAAGTTTTGTTTGAATGTGTATGACTTTCATTTATTTCGATTAGCTTTGTAGAATGCATTTAAATTTCATTTGATTCAAAAAGCTTTGTTTGGATGTGTTTGACTTTCATTTGGATCAATTAGCTTTGAAGAATGCCTGTGACTTTCATTTGATTCAAAAAGATTTGTTTGAATGTGTTTGATTTTCATTTTATTCAATTAACTTTTAAGAATGCATTTGACTTTCATTTGATTCGAAAAGTTTTGTTTGAATGTGTTTGACTTTCATTTGACTCAATTACCTTTGAAAAATGCATTTGACTTTCATTTGGTTCAAAAAGCTTTGTTTGAATGTGTTTGACTTTCATTTGATTCAATTAGCTTTGAAAAATGCTTTTAAATTTCATTTGATTCAAAAAGCTTTGTTTGAATGTGTTTGACTTTCGTTCTATTCAATTAGCTTTCAAGAATACATTTGACTTTAATTTGGTTCAAAAAGCTTTGTTTGAATGTGTTTGACTTTCATTTGTTTCAATTAGCTTTGAAGAATTCATTTGAATTTCATTTGATTCAAAAAGCTTTGTTTGAATGTGTTTGACTTTCATTCGATTTAATTAGCTTTAAAGAATGCATTTGACTTTCATTTGATTCAAAAAGCTTTGTGTGAATGTGTTTGACTTTCATTTGGATCAATTAGCTTTGAAGAATGCATTTGACTTTCATTTGATTCAAAAAGCTTTGTTGGAATGTGTTTGACTGTCATTCGATTCAATTAGCTTTTAAGAATGCATTTGACTTTCATTTTATTCGAAAAGTTTCGTTTGAATGTGTTTGACTTTCATTTGATTCAATTACCTTTGAAGAATGCATTTGACTATCATTTGATTCAAAAAGCTTTGTTTGAATGTGTTTGACTTTCATTTGGATAAATTAGCTTTGAAGAATGCATTTGACTTTCATTTGATTTAAAAAAGCTTTGTTTAATTTGTTTGACTTTCATTCTATTTAATTAGTTTTAAGAATGCATCTGACTTTCATTTGATTCGAAAAGTTTTGTTTGAATGTGTGTGACTTTCATTTGATTCGAAAAGTTTTGTTTGAATGTGTATGACTTTCATTTGTTTCGATTAGCTTTGTAGAATGCATTTAAATTTCATTTGATTCAAAAAGCTTTGTTTGGATGTGTTTGACTTTCATTTGGATCAATTAGCTTTGAAGAATGCATGTGACTTTCATTTGATTCAAAAAGATTTGTTTGAATGAGTTTGACTTTCATTTTATTCAATTAACTTTTAAGAATGCATTTGACTTTCATTTGAATCGAAAAGTTTTATTTGAATGTGTTTGACTTTCATTTTATTCAATTAACTTTGAAGAATGCATTTGACTTTCATTTGGTTCAAAAAGCTTTGTTTGAATGTGTTTGACTTTCATTTGATTCAATTAGCTTTGAAAAATGCATTTAAATTTCATTTGATTCAAAAAGCTTTGTTTGAATGTGTTTGACTTTCGTTCTATTCAATTAGCTTTCAAGAATACATTTGACTTTAATTTGGTTCAAAAAGCTTTGTTTGAATGTGTTTGACTTTAATTTGTTTCAATTAGCTTTGAAGAATTCATTTGAATTTCATTTGATTCAAAAAGCTTTGTTTGAATGTGTTTGACTTTCATTCGATTTAATTAGCTTTAAAGAATGCATTTGACTTTCATTTTGTTCAAAAAGCTTTGTGTGAATGTGTTTGACTTTCATTTGGATCAATTAGCTTTGAAGAATGCATTTGACTTTCATTTGATTCAAAAAGTTTTGTTGGAATGTGTTTGACTGTCATTCGATTCAATTAGCTTTGAAGAATGCATTTGACTTTCATTTGATTCGAAAAGTTTCGTTTGAATGTGTTTGACTTTCATTTGATTCAATAACCTTTGAAGAATGCATTTGACTTTCATTTGATTTAAAAAGCTTTGTTTGAATGTGTTTGACTTTCATTTGGATCAATTAGCTTTGAAGAATGCATTTGACTATCATTTGATTTAAAAAGCTTTGTTTAATTTGTTTGACTTTCATTCTATTTAATTAGCTTTTAAGAATGCATCTGACTTTGATTTGATTCGAAAAGTTTTGTTTGAATGTGTATGACTTTCATTTATTTCGATTAGCTTTGTAGAATGCATTTAAATTTCAATTGATTCAAAAAGCTTTGTTTGGATGTGTTTGACTTTCATTTGGATCAATTAGCTTTGAAGAATGCCTGTGACTTTCATTTGATTCAAAAAGATTTGTTTGAATGTGTTTGACTTTCATTTTATTCAATTAACTTTTAAGAATGCATTTGACTTTCATATGATTCGAAAAGTTTTGTTTGAATGTGTTTGACTTTCATTTGACTCAATTACCTTTGAAGAATGCATTTGACTATCATTTGATTTAAAAAGCTTTGTTTAATTTGTTTGACTTTCATTCTATTTAATTAGCTTTTAAGAATGCATCTGACTTTGATTTGATTCGAAAAGTTTTGTTTGAATGTGTATGACTTTCATTTATTTCGATTAGCTTTGTAGAATGCATTTAAATTTCAATTGATTCAAAAAGCTTTGTTTGGATGTGTTTGACTTTCATTTGGATCAATTAGCTTTGAAGAATGCCTGTGACTTTCATTTGATTCAAAAAGATTTGTTTGAATGTGTTTAACTTTCATTTTATTCAATTAACTTTTAAGAATGCATTTGACTTTCATATGATTCGAAAAGTTTTGTTTGAATGTGTTTGACTTTCATTTGACTCAATTACCTTTGAAGAATGCATTTGACTTTCATTTGGTTCAAAAAGCTTTGTTTGAATGTGTTTGACTTTCATTTGATTCAATTAGCTTTGAAAAATGCTTTTAAATTTCATTTGATTCAAAAAGCTTTGTTTGAATGTGTTTGACTTTCGTTCTATTCAATTAGCTTTCAAGAATACATTTGACTTTAATTTGGTTCAAAAAGCTTTGTTTGAATGTGTTGACTTTTCATTTGTTTCAATTAGCTTTGAAGAATTCATTTGAATTTCATTTGATTCAAAAAGCTTTGTTTGAATGTGTTTGACTTTCATTCGATTTAATTAGCTTTAAAGAATGCATTTGACTTTCGTTTGATTCAAAAAGCTTTGTGTGAATGTGTTTGACTTTCATTTGGATCAATTAGCTTTGAAGAATGCATTTGACTTTCATTTGATTCAAAAAGCTTTGTTTGAATGTGTTTGACTTTCATTTGGATCAATTAGCTTTGAAGAATGCATTTGACTTTCATTTGATTCATTAAGCTTTGTTTGAATGTGTTTGACTTTCATTCTAATCAATTAGCTTTTAAGAATGCATTTGACTTTCATTTGATTCGAAAAGTTTCGTTTGAATGTGTTTGACTTTCATTTGATTCAATTACCTTTGAAGAATGCATTTGACTATCATTTGATTCAAAAAGCTTTGTATGAATGTGTTTGACTTTCATTTGGATAAATTAGCTTTGAAGAATGCATTTGACTTTCATTTGATTTAAAAAGCTTTGTTTAATTTGTTTGACTTTCATTATATTTAATTAGCTTTTAAGAATGCATCTGACTTTCATTTGATTCGAAAAGTTTTGTTTGGATGTGTATGACTTTCATTTGATTCGAAAAGTTTTGTTTGAATGTGTATGACTTTCATTTGTTTCGATTAGCTTTGTAGAATGCATTTAAATTTCATTTGATTCAAAAAGCTTTGTTTGGATGTGTTTGACTTTCATTTGGATCAATTAGCTTTGAAGAATGCATGTGACTTTCATTTGATTCAAAAAGATTTGTTTGAATGTGTTTGACTTTCATTTTATTCAATTAACTTTCAAGAATGCATTTGACTTTCATTTGAATCGAAAAGTTTTGTTTGAATGTGTTTGACTTTCATTTGATTCAATTACCTTTGAAGAATGCATTTGACTTTCATTTGGTTCAAAAAGCTTTGTTTGAATGTGTTTGACTTTCATTTGATTCAATTAGCTTTGAAAAATGCATTTAAATTTCATTTGATTCAAAAAGCTTTGTTTGAATGTGTTTGACTTTCGTTCTATTCAATTAGCTTTCAAGAATACATTTGACTTTAATTTGGTTCAAAAAGCTTTGTTTGAATGTGTTTGACTTTTATTTGTTTCAATTAGCTTTGAAGAATTCATTTGAATTTCATTTAATTCAAAAAGCTTTGTTTGAATGTGTTTGACTTTCATTCGATTTAGTTAGCTTTAAAGAATGCATTTGACTTTCATTTGATTCAAAACGCTTTGTGTGAATGTGTTTGACTTTCATTTGGATCAATTAGCTTTGAAGAATGCATTTGACTTTCATTTGATTCAAAAAGCTTTGTTTGAATGTGTTTGACTTTCATTTGGATCAATTAGCTTTGAAGAATGCATTTGACTTTAATTTGATTTAAAAAGCTTTGTTTAATTTGTTTGATTTTCATTCTATTTAATTAGCTTATAAGAATGCATCTGACTTTGATTTGATTCGAAAAGTTTTGTTTGAATGTGTATGACTTTCATTTATTTCGATTAGCTTTGTAGAATGCATTTAAATTTCATTTGATTCAAAAAGCTTTGTTTGGATGTGTTTGACTTTCATTTGGATCAATTAGCTTTGAAGAATGCCTGTGACTTTCATTTGATTCAAAAAGATTTTTTTGAATGTGTTTGACTTTCATTTTATTCAATTAACTTTTAAGAATGCATTTGACTTTCATATGATTCGAAAAGTTTTGTTTGAATGTGTTTGACTTTCATTTGACTCAATTACCTTTGAAGAATGCATTTGACTTTCATTTGGTTCAAAAAGCTTTGTTTGAATGTGTTTGACTTTCATTTGATTCAATTAGCTTTGAAAAATGCTTTTAAATTTCATTTGATTCAAAAAGCTTTGTTTGAATGTGTTTGACTTTCGTTCTATTCAATTAGCTTTCAAGAATACATTTGACTTTAATTTGGTTCAAAAAGCTTTGTTTGAATGTGTTGACTTTCATTTGTTTCAATTAGCTTTGAAGAATTCATTTGAATTTCATTTGATTCAAAAAGCTTTGTTTGAATGTGTTTGACTTTCATTCGATTTAATTAGCTTTAAAGAATGCATTTGACTTTCATTTGATTCAAAAAGCTTTGTGTGAATGTGTTTGACTTTCATTTGGATCAATTAGCTTTGAAGAATGCATTTGACTTTCATTTGATTCACAAAGCTTTGTTTGAATGTGTTTGACTTTCATTTGGATCAATTAGCTTTGAAGAATGCATTTGACTTTCATTTGATTCATTAAGCTTTGTTTGAATGTGTTTGACTTTCATTCTATTCAATTAGCTTTTTAGAATGCATTTGACTTTCATTTGATTCGAAAAGTTTCGTTTGAATGTGTTTGACTTTCATTTGATTCAATTTCCTTTGAAGAATGCATTTGACTATCATTTGATTCAAAAAGCTTTGTTTGAATGTGTTTGACTTTCATTTGGATAAATTAGCTTTGAAGAATGCATTTGACTTTCATTTGATTTAAAAAGCTTTGTTTAATTTGTTTGACTTTCATTATATTTAATTAGCTTTTAAGAATGCATCTGACTTTCATTTGATTCGAAAAGTTTTGTTTGGATGTGTATGACTTTCATTTGATTCGAAAAGTTTTGTTTGAATGTGTATGACTTTCATTTGTTTCGATTAGCTTTGTAGAATGCATTTAAATTTCATTTGATTCAAAAAGCTTTGTTTGGATGTGTTTGACTTTCATTTGGATCAATTAGCTTTGAAGAATGCATGTGACTTTCATTTGATTCAAAAAGATTTGTTTGAATGTGTTTGACTTTCATTTTATTCAATTAACTTTTAAGAATGCATTTGACTTTCATTTGAATCGAAAAGTTTTGTTTGAATGTGTTTGACTTTCATTTGATTCAATTACCTTTGAAGAATGCATTTGACTTTCATTTGGTTCAAAAAGCTTTGTTTGAATGTGTTTGACTTTCATTTGATTCAATTAGCTTTGAAAAATGCATTTAAATTTCATTTGATTCAAAAAGCTTTGTTTGAATGTGTTTGACTTTAGTTCTATTCAATTAGCTTTCAAGAATACATTTGACTTTAATTTGGTTCAAAAAGCTTTGTTTGAATGTGTTTGACTTTTATTTGTTTCAATTAGCTTTGAAGAATTCATTTGAATTTCATTTGATTCAAAAAGCTTTGTTTGAATGTGTTTGACTTTCATTCGATTTAATTAGCTTTAAAGAATGCATTTGACTTTCATTTGATTCAAAAAGCTTTGTGTGAATGTGTTTGACTTTCATTTGGATCAATTAGCTTTGAAGAATGCATTTGACTTTCATTTGATTCAAAAAGCTTTGTTTGAATGTGTTTGACTTTCATTTGGATCAATTAGCTTTGAAGAATGCATTTGACTTTAATTTGATTTAAAAAGCTTTGTTTAATTTGTTTGACTTTCATTCTATTTAATTAGCTTATAAGAATGCATCTGACTTTGATTTGATTCGAAAAGTTTTGTTTGAATGTGTATGACTTTCATTTTTTCGATTAGCTTTGTAGAATGCATTTAAATTTCATTTGATTCAAAAAGCTTTGTTTGGATGTGTTTGACTTTCATTTGGATCAATTAGCTTTGAAGAATGCCTGTGACTTTCATTTGATTCAAAAAGATTTGTTTTGAATGTGTTTGACTTTCATTTTATTCAATTAACTTTTAAGAATGCATTTGACTTTCATTTGATTCGAAAAGTTTTGTTTGAATGTGTTTGTTTTTCATTTGACTCAATTACCTTTTTAAGAATGCATTTGACTTTCATTTGGTTCAAAAAGCTTTCTTTGAATGTGTTTTGACTTTCATTTGATTCAATTAGCTTTGAAAAATGCTTTTAAATTTCATTTGATTCAAAAAGCTTTGTTTGAATGTGTTTGACTTTCGTTCTATTCAATTAGCTTTCAAGTATACATTTGACTTTAATTTGGTTCAAAAAGCTTTGTTTGAATGTGTTTGACTTTCATTTGACTTTCATTTGTTTCAATTAGCTTTGAAGAATTCATTTGAATTTCATTTGATTCAAAAAGCTTTGTTTGAATGTGTTTGACTTTCATTCGATTTAATTAGCTTTAAAGAATGCATTTGACTTTCATTTGATTCAAAAAGCTTTGTGTGAATGTGTTTGACTTTCATTTGGATCAATTAGCTTTGAAGAATGCATTTGACTTTCATTTGATTCAAAAAGCTTTGTTTGAATGTGTTGGACTTTAATTCAATTCAATTAGCTTTGAAGAATGCATTTGAATTTCATTTGATTCAAAAAGCTTTGTTTGAATGTGTTTGACTTTCATTCGATTTAATTAGCTTTAAAGAATGCAATTGACTTTCATTTGATTCAAAAAGCTTTGTGTTAATGTGTTTGACTTTCATTTGGATCAATTAGCCTTGAAGAATGTATTTAACTTTCATTTGATTCAAAAAGCTTTGTTTGCATGTGTTTGGACTTTAATTCTATTCAATTAGCTTTGAAGAATGCATTTGACTTTCATTTGATTCATTAAGCTTTGTTTGAATGTGTTTGACTTTCATTCTATTCAATTAGCTTTGAAGAATGCATTTGACTTTCATTTGATTCGAAAAGTTTCGTTTGAATGTGTTTGACTTTCATTTGATTCAATTACCTTTAAAGAAT
>NW_018744046.1:47462-113377 GCF_001683475.1 Chenopodium quinoa | reverse complement strand
CCAGTACTTTATCAATGTAAGTACTCTGGCTCAATCCGATCATCTTCTTAGATCTATCCCTGTAGATCTTGATGCCCAATATGTATTGTGCCTCTCCTAAGTCCTTCATTGAAAAACACTTACCCAACCAGCCCTTTACGGACTCCAGTAATTTTGTGTTGTTTCCAATGAGCAGTATGTCATCGACATATAGGACTAGGAATGCGATGTCACTCCCACTGACCTTCTTGTACACACAAGATTCATCTGGATTCTTGATAAAACCAAACTTGCTGATGGCTTCATCAAATCGCAGATTCCAACTCCTGCTGGCTTGCTTTAGTCCATAAATGGACTTCTTAAGCTTGCAAACCTTTCCAGCGTTGCTCGGATCGACAAAACCTTCCGGCTGTGTCATGTACACAGTTTCTTCCAAAATCCCATTTCGGAAGGCGGTTTTGACATCCATCTGCCATATTTCATAATCGTAATATGCAGCAATCGCTAGAATAATCCGGACAGACTTTAGCATTGCAACTGGTGAAAAGGTTTCATCATAGTCAATCCCGTGGACTTGTCTATAACCTTTTGCCACCAGTCTAGCTTTGTATATAGATACATTTCCATCTTTGTCTGTCTTCAATTTGAAGATCCATTTGCAACCAATGGGTGTGTAACCCTCGGGCAAATTCACCAAGTCCTAGACTTGATTTTCAGACATGGAGTCCATCTCGGATTTCATGGCCTCTTGCCATTTAGCAGAGTCGAGGCTCGTCATAGCTTGTTTGTATGTCGCCGGCTCATCACCATCCATAACTAGGATGTCTTGATCATCGGTTAAGACAATACCGAGGTATCTGTCTGGTTGAGATCTTTGCCTTTGCGACCTACGAAGGGTAATAGGTTGAGCATTTACATTGTCTGTTTGATTTTGACCAATCTTCCCAGCTGCTTCCAAAGCACTTAGATTGTCAGTTTTATCAGGTTGACTTTGTTGCTCGTCCTCTCGAACTTCGTCGAGTTCGATTTTTCTCCTACTTGTCATTTTGGAAAGGTGTTCCTTCTCCAAAAAGACACCATCACGAGCAACAAACACTTTGTTCTCGGATTGATTGTAGAAGTAATACCCTTTGGTTTCTTTTGGATATCCCACAAAGAAACACTTATCTGATTTTGGGTGAAGTTTGTCCGAAATTAATCGCTTGACATATGCTTCGCATCCCCAAATCTTGAGAAAAGATAACCTGGGAGGTTTCTTAATCCATAATTCATATGGAGTCTTTTCAACAGCTTTTGACGGAGCGCGGTTCAGTGTTAGTGCCGCGGTTTGTAGCGCATGTCCCCAAAAGGAAATAGGGAGTTCACTAAGACCCATCATTGATCGAACCATGTCTTACAAGGTCCGATTCCTCCGTTCGGACACTCCGTTCCATTGAGGAGTTCCAGGAGGTGTCAACTCTGAAAGAATACCATATTCTTTCAAGTGATCGTCGAATTCATGGCTCAAATATTTGCCACCTTGATCCGATCAAAGTGCTTTAATTTTCTTGCCAAGTTGATTCTCATCTTCTTTCTGAAATTCTTTGAATTTCTCAAAGGATTCAGATTTATTCGACATTAAGTAGATATAGCCATATCTACTATAATCGTCGGTGAAGGTGATGAAATAACGATAACCTTGTCTTGCGGGTGTACTCATTGGTCCACATACATCCGTGTGTATTAGACCTAATAAGTCACTTGCCCTTTCTCCCAACTTGGAGAATGGTTGTTTTATCATCTTGCCTAATAGACATCCTTCGCAATTTTCAAACGACTCCAAGTCGAATGAGTCAAGAACACCTTCTTGTAGAAGTTTCTTGATGCGTTTGATGTTAATATGGCCAAGACGACAATGCCACAAGTAGGTTTGATTCGACTCGATGGTCTTAGCTTAGTGGTATCAACTTTTTGTCATATGTAAAACATGCAATTTAATTGAACATAAATTTGTAAGACAAACTTGAAACAACTATTGTTAAAAGTCTTACATTAAATTCCTAGGTGTCCAACACCATGGATCATAATATGTTCAAAGTATGAAGAAAACTAGAAACAGTTTAATTACATGTCATAGACAAAATAGTGCATGCAAGCACGATCGAAAAACCATCTTCGTCGTCTTTTGTCCATGCACCAACACTTGATAAGCTTCTCACTTGGTTCCTGAAAAGGCAACATAGAGTGAGTCATACTTGGTATCCAATACCTATTATAAGCTTAATTTACAAGTGTTAAGGAAGATACCTGAGGTGGATGTTCCATTCCTCTCCTCCTCTTCCCGAAAGAGCTTGCATTCTCTCTTGTAGTGGCCTTGCCCACCACAATAGAAGCAACGCATCCTTTCTTTGACCTTTTTGAAATCCTTCTTCTTTGCTTTCAAGGGCCTTTCGGTCACTCCATAGGCAGTGGCTCGGCTAAGGAGTTGCACCACCTCCTTTAAGGAGCGTGTCTCATTTCCCGCAGCTATATGCACTCGAAGTGCATCATAGCCCGAGTGGAGCGAAGCAAGCAAGATATGCCCCGCCATCTCATCCTCTATAGAGATTCCGAGAAGCTGCATGTGTTTGAAGAGCCTAGTCATACCAAGCACATGAGGTCGGAGGGGCATGCCGGGTCTCAATTTAGCATTGTAGACCTTGGTCCAAAGCCGACGCCTTTCCTTAGCAAGACATCCCACGTTTCGTGGCTTTATCCTCATGTTTGAGAGTGACCTAGTCAAGTCAAACACGAGTCCATCAAAGTTGCCATTGTCACTCTTGGTGACTTTTACATTGACAACATCCTCAAGTGCTTTGAGAAATCTGTCCGGAAGATAGGAGGAAAGGGTTTCCTTCCAATCTTCCGGGATGGAATTTGCAATAAGTCGTGAGACCTTTTTGCAATTGGAAGACCATTCTTCATGAGCCTCATCGGTCATGATCCCTTTGGCAAAGAAGCTTGGAATGGGAGTGTCAAGAGTATACTCCAAGGAACTATTCCTGAGAGTTCTCCTGAGTTCCTTCTCCCATTCTTTGAAGTTGACCATGTTTAAAGAAAAGTCCAACTTTTCGGGGAGTTCTGGGCACAATTGGTTGTTGTTTGAGTTACTTGCAGACATTGTTCTACAATTGAAAGAATTTGAAATGAAAAACCATTCATGGTTCAATAAGTTGAAATTTAAAACGTTCATGCATATATTCAAACTTATTGAGCATTTTATTCACGCTTTAATAAATTTTCCCTTATGGGCGAGAATAAAATGATTCCGAGATCCCAAAGATCAAGAAATGGATAAGCATGCTTTGTCTTGTCTTAACCACTAAATATCTTAAGGTAAGCAATCTAATTGCTAATAGCTCCAAGCTACTCTCGGTTTGATAAAATGTCGCATCTAATGCTTTCTTGACATTTTATCTCTTTTTCCACGACATCTAAGGACTCCTTACTGATATTGTTGAGCTAAACCAAGACAACTCGTATACCTAGTATACCTTACGTTCCTAGGGAAGTAGTGATGCCTCGCTTTGGCGTAGCCCATCACATACGCGCATTAGTTCGGTAAGTGTTGTTCTTGGAACGGCAAATTTTAGCTCAATATTATTAAGGGACCTAGGGTTTCTATGTTGGTTGATTTAAGTGAACTTAACTAATCGTCGCAACATCATAGAAATCCTAGACATGCATCTAGAAACATATATAATGAGAATATATAAGGCATAAAATTAGATGCATTTGGGAACTAGCATGACCCCTTGAAATCTTTAATTTCCATGGGTCTTCATCTTGGCTCGTCTTCTTCGAAACGCCGTCTTGAGACATCTTGGCCAAAATGAAATAAAAGAAGCTAGCTAGAACGACTAAGAATAATCTAAAGTACAAAAATACTTAACGGTTCGCAGACCGTATTTAGATATACAAAAATACATAACGGAACGCAGTCCGTATTTTCTATCTTAGTCGGGCCCCACTAGTTGCCATTTTCAAAGAACCTGTTTTGAAAACAATCTTTCATTCACCCGTTCACTACTTGTGAACGGCCCATGCAATTTTACGAAATACATAATTAAACACGCAAAACTAGTAACTAACTTAGGTCATTAATCCAATTAACGCACCTAATTAAAACTAGTCAAAGTTGTTTAATCCATTATTTCTAAACGCAAAATGCTAACGCATTTAATTAAGCTCCCACTAAATTCCGCATCCGTACTTAATTAATCCGATTAATTAAGTCGGCATAACCCAAATTTGTCAAAATTTTGCAAAATCGAAAACCGAGGTTTTTAGCCTCGTTAAAATAATTAATCAAAATTATTAACTCGGGAAAAATCGCAAAACCATAGCTCAATGTTAAGCAAAATCACCCAACAAAACCCTTGGTGGGTGCGCACCATGGCTGCTAGGCAGCCCATGGCATGGCGCCATGGTGCGTGGCAAGGTGCTTGCTGTGCCTAGCAAGCAGTGCTGCTGGCCCAGCTGCCTGCTAGCATGCTGCGCATGCTTGCTAGCACGCTGGTGCCTGCGAGCATCTGGCCTGCTGGGCAGGCGCATCATGATGCTCGTGGTGCGCTTGCTGATGCTTGCTGCCCTGCTGCCCAGCAGCATGCTTCGCAAGCCAGCCCAGCCACCCCACGCACCCTAGCCATGCATCCCAGCCACACACACAGCGCATAGCAGCATCAAGCCTCACCCTTGTGCGCACCATAGGCAGCCACATGTGGGCTGCTAGGCAGCCCGGCTAGCCTCGGTGGCACTTAGGTGTTTTGCCTCGATTTGCGTGCTATGACTCGGGATTTTAATCCCAATTTACGTGTGACATTAATCAATTCTAAATTACATTTTAAAATTAATTTAAGGGAAAATAAAATAAAACAAATTAAGTCTAACTTAAATAAATTTATTTTATTTGTGCATAAGCCTAAATTTATCCAAAATTCTAATTTTGAACAAAATTAGGTCAAACTTTATGCTTAAGATAAAATGAGCTATGTCCAAAATTAATCTTGCCAATATGCAAATTAATAGTGGATTTGACAAAGGGAAATTGGAAAAATACACTAATCATCCAATGATAAAATTTTCCAACTTTCATACTTGTGTAAAATACCAAGATTACATCTTCCAATATGAAGATTAATCAAATTTTACTCACAAGTAATTTGAACTTAATGGATTTTATTCAACCAAAACATGAAAAATCCAAACTTTGTTCAACATGGAATTTAGGGTTTGGGTTCCAATCATTTAAACACTTAAAGATTAGAACTTTAACATTACTTGGGAACTTAAAATATAGAATCACAACAAGTTTTCACACTTTATTGCAATTTATTTGCAAAATTGTGAAAAACAAGTTTGTGTGATAACTTGGTATATCAACTCAAGCACTAATAAACATTCCATTATTATGCTCAAGGATATTTTAAAAACCAGAAGATTAGTGATGCAAAAATGCATTTAATCTAACCTTGTAATGCTTGCATTAATCAAGGCTTAAAAGAATTAAAAATTTTCGTTGAAAAACGAAAAACCCCAGAAAATCTGGGTTTCTGGTTCGAATTTGGCTTCTGGACAACCCTAAAGGACTGAAACAGTTCCAGAATGTCGATTCCACCCAAAAATCACTATTTTTGAGTCAAAATCTGGGTTCGACAGCCAAATCGAAAATAAAATCGAGTTTTAAAAAAAAAAAAAAAATTAAAACGAGCATCTAATCTAATTAGATGAACATGAACCAGAAAATTAAATTCTTTAAAACACCTTAATTAAACAATAATTGCAAAAATTAAAAGGAGCGTGGCTCCGATACCGCTGTAGGGTTTCGTAGCGACCCGGCACTACGCGGAAGGAAACCCACCAAGACCCGCCCCTTAATTAAAGCAATTAACAAGCATATTAAACTTAATCAAACAAGATTAAGAACAAGAATTATACCTTTGTCGCCTGCTTCGCCCCCAAAGAGCTCTTACTTCAAATCCCGAAAATACGAGATCTCCGACGGATCGTACCCTCGACCCGACCCGAGCGTCCTAAGTCTTGAAAGTTAGTCAAGACCCGGACAAAATAAAACTATGAGTTTTACGAATCAAAGGTTTACTCTTTTCTAGAGTTGCCTTTTTAATTCCACTCAAGGTTGTATCAAACCCCAATACCAAGCTTGGTATTTATAGGGAAATGATCCCTTGATTCTCATTCCCCAACCAATGTGGGAGAATGAATTTTGCTAATTAATTTATTTCTAAAATAAATTATTAAACAAAACTAATCACAATGCAACAAGTGTCAAGAGGGGAGAGATTGTTAGGTGAGGACCATGGAGAAGTGGGGGGGACCATTGCCTTGTTCCTCAAGGCCTTTGCCTAAGCTTGGTCCCCACCCCTCACCAAAACCGCCACCTCAATGGGCATGCTGGGCTGCTGCCAGCTAGAACGCCAGCTAGCATGGCGTTGGCCAGCCCAGCCAGCTAGCATGGTGCTGCCAAGCAGCCTCGCATGCCTAGTGCTAGGCCATGCTAGGCGCTGGTGCTGGCCAGTGCTAGGCGCTGCTGCTGGCAACCTAGCAATGCCTATCGCACCACGCATCTCTCTCTCCGCATCGCATCGCTAGCACAGCCAGCATGCGTGCTGCTAGCGAGCCACGCATGCTGGCCGCACTGGCCCTCGCATCATTCGCATACCCCATCGCACACACGCACTGGCACGATGCCTACGCTAGCACCAGCCAGTGCCTAGCACTGCTTGTGCTTGATGCGAGGCATGCGCACACGCACACGCACTCGCATGCGTGGTGCTGCTGCCTAGCACCTAGCCAGGCATTGCAAGGACACGCACCAACCATGCGCCACGCACCACGCACTGCCTGCTCAGCACGCATCAATGCGCCTGTGATGCGAGGCTGGTGTGCGATGCCTGGCATCATGCTGGCGCGCAGCCTCTCGCATGTGCTGCGATGCTTGGTGCTGCCATGCGAAGGCTAGCACCCAAGCACACGCACATGGCGCGCCATTTCCAGGCAGCCAACCATGCTAGCACTTGGTGCTTGCGATGGTGCTGCCAGACCAGGCACGCACGCACGCAGCACCTAGTGCTTGCTATGGTGCGCCTGGTGCTGCCATTGCCTGCAATAGGCGCCACATGTACCCAGGCACCACGCTAGCATACTTGCTAGCTGCTATGGGCTGCCGGGTGCCTGTGTGGCCTGCGATGGCTGCCATGCGCCCCTAGGCACCCATGCTAGCTTGCGATGGGCTGCTAGGGTGCGCCTAGGCTGCGATGGTGCCTAGCACACCATGGTGCGCCTAGCACACACATGGTGCACCTAGGCATGCTATGAGCTAGCCTAGCCTAGCTACGGCTACGCTCATACTTGTTGCTTGTGATTTTACGACGCTCGGTATCGACGCCCTAGGCTCGATTTCCGACGTCTGTATTCGTAAAACTCTGTCGACTCATTAAATCCTTTCGGATTAATTCGACGTCTCGGATCGGAGATTCGATTGGGTTCGACCCGAAGGGTTCAGTTAAGATTAAGCTGTAATATCAATTGTACCTCGATATTACTGATCGGAAGCGGCCTCCACCTAGGCATCCCGATCACTTGACCTTACTGAAGAATTAACTCTGTAATAATTCTGAACCCTCTATCAGAATAATACACTTGTTGGAAGGACACCATTCCTTTCAGTGGTAACAATGACAGCATTGTCAAGTGGCAGCAGCATGCATGATAACAATTATAATTACAATAATCTAGGCCATGTTGAAGGTTCTTCCTGTTACAGAATGATATACTCTGACGCTTAATTTGCCCAACAATCTTCAACAGTTTCCTCTTATCTTGTGCTAGCTTAGTCAATGTATTTATCTTATTCCTTAATTATAAGATTTGTTATCTTTTCTATTTATCTTTATGCACCTGTAACTCTATATATAGCTTTGTATATTCTTGTAATCAATCAGTGAAAAATATAATACAAAAATATTTATCATTATATGGTATCAGATTCCTTAATTTGAAACCGTAACACCCTTCCGCTGCTTTCAATGGCCTCCTCATCCCCAACCTCTTATCAATTGGTCAACCCCTCTAATCCCATGCAACCTTTCATTGTTGTTAATATGCAAAATATTCTCAAGCTCACTCCCACAAAATATCTTTCTTGGAAACTACAAGTTGAGGCCTTACTCGTAGGTCACGACGTTTTCCACTTCTTTGATGGAAGTACACCATGCCCTCCACCCACTATCACTGTCGATGATGTTGAATAACCTAACCCAAACCACATAGCCTGGACTCGCCAAGATCGGTTTTTTTTTTTGGCTCATTAATTGGCTCTATCTTTCCCAACCTTGTACCACTCATCTCCCAAGCCAAAACCTCTGCCCAAATTTGGGAGAAACTACATAAAACCTACGCACTCCCTTCCCGTGGTCATATCAAACAGCTTCGTGACAAATTTAATCGTATCATTAAGGGCACTTCATCCATCTCTGATTATATGCGCTCCCTTAAGGAGTGTGCAGAACATCTCACTGCTCTTGGTAAACCCATTGATCACGAGGACTTTATAGACCGTGTCCTCGCTGGTCTTGATGACTCTTACAAGTCTATTGTAGACTCTATAAATGATAGAGACACAATAATCTCCTTCGAAGAGCTTCACGAAAAGCTCATCAACAAGGAGCTTTCGATCCCACAAACTCAAACAACCCCTGCCACGTCTCTACCCTCAACTGCCTTTGCTGCTTTCTCTAAACCGCAAAACCGTCCATCACCCAAAAAACCCATCTCAGGGCCTTCTTCCTACTCCCTCCTCAAACCCCCCTAAAAACCCTCGCCCATTCCTCGGAAAATGTCAATGGTGCCGAGAGCAAGGCCATGTTGTGGCTCGCTGCCCTCTCTTCACACGCCACTTTCCGTTAGCCACCCCCCTCCTCCTCCTTCACGCTCCACCTTCACTCCCACCCCTCGACCTTCCTCTCACCCGCAAGCAAACCATGCTCAACTCACCTTGCCTTCTTCTCCTTCTACTCCCTACACTAGGCGAAAAACCCCAATCCCCACCGGTTCAAACCACACATTCCCCACCGGTTTTGAACCGTTCTTGATTTGGGGGGTGCTAAATCCCCAAAGATTTCCCACCGGTGGCAAAAATCACTTTTCCCACCAGTTTTGGAGTGAACCGGTGGCAAAAACATGTGATTTATCTTATAACTGGAGGACTTTTCCCACCGGTTTTCAAGTGAACCGGTGGCAAAACTATAACATTTCCCACCGGTTTTCACACTGACCTGGTGGCAAAAGTGCCCCAAAAAATTAAAAAAAAAAAAAAAATTTTTTTGCATTTTTTTCACTAAAATTGTACCAAATACTTATATATAATCATAATATACATAAAACACATATATTTGCCTCAATAACTTGTAATATTACACTTTAAAAAACTAAAAAAAATAAAAAGTTTCCAATAGCTATATGCTGCCTGTTTTGCAATTCTGGCTGGTGCATTTTGCTCCTTGTTGTTGGTGCTGCCTACTGTTGAGTGTTACAGCCTA
Organism: Chenopodium quinoa; assembly: GCF_001683475.1. Lineage (NCBI taxonomy): Eukaryota > Viridiplantae > Streptophyta > Magnoliopsida > Caryophyllales > Amaranthaceae > Chenopodium > Chenopodium quinoa. The sequence continues at coordinate 103,823 of NW_018744046.1, read as the reverse complement.
TTAGTCTGCATGATGCATATGAAAGATATTAAATAATGCACGCCATTACAAAAACATGTATATCCAGTGAAAAGTCGAGAGTCTATGGATTGGGACTCGAGAAGTCGAGAGTCTATAACTCTAAAAGCATCTCACATAATAATAATCAATGGAAAAAATATAACACTGCACAAGTTATTCAGTTCAACTGAGAATTAATTATAACAATACTTTTCCTCATCATTCTTTGACTTTTTTATTTCATAATAAGGTGTAATTTTTGACACATGAGCAGCCAACAACAGAGTACACAAATGAAAGGGCAAGGTGTCCTCAGAACACACATATCACACAAGTTAGCCCAATTCATCATATGCTTTTCATACAGGACAAAGCAGCCTCGAGCTAAACCTGTACCTTTCTGTTCTGGGTTTTCTACATGGGCTAGAAACTATAATTCGTTTTTTAGTTACGAGTAATTGAATAAATCAAACATAAGATGAACAAGGGTTTCCTCTTTATATTTCTGCACATTACCTACTTAAAACTCTGCCCTCAAGAAATGAAAATAATGTATCCAATTCTTCCAGTAGTCTGAGCTAGAATTCCTGATTTCAAAGAAGTAAATTGTATGAACTCTTAACAAAGACAGGGTATCTCTGAAAGTTTTAATTCCTGGGAGCAAATTTATGTTGAAACCTACCTTTTGAGTTTTGAGGACTAAAAGATTGTAGACACCTATGGTTTCAAGAAGTTTTCTCAAAACATAAAAACTTAAAGAATTCATAAGTGCTGACTACAAATCGATAACAGAAAAATATTTTTTTTCACCAAAATGGTTTCTCAATGTATAAATCAAGAGGGGCCTATGCCATTACATATTCATAGTTCTTTGCATTGTCCTAAGCAATTCTAAATTTGGTTTTACCAATACTGGGTTCACTTTTTATAGAATTTGAAGAAAGTTTCCCAAACTAACTAAGCAAAATTAGGAACATTGAACAAAAACATGAACTTTCAAAAATATAAAGAAATGACAGTGGCTTTACGAATTTTATGCATATAAAGAGTCCGTATGTTGGAGCTATTCAAATTCCTTAAACAAAATCAATGGTGAACAACATAGTAATATGCACATAAGAGTGATACAAGTATGCTAATTAGTTCAGAAAAAAATGTACAAAAATATGAAAAACAATAGATGAAGTAGATATAATTGCCATATGAAACAAATTAGACAAAAATCCTAGGCTTACCATGCCCAATAGTAATGCAGCTGTTAACCCTGCACCCGGGCCCTTCACTCCCTGAAAGATCATATTATTCAATGTTAACCAGTTAAATAAATAATAAGGTCCTCTCACTTAATTATATTAGGGTAGAAGGAGGAGGCACAACAGTATATATATTAGTTAAGGATAATGAAAAAGAAGAACTGACCTTTGTGAGAAAATAGGTTGGCCATGATGCGAAAGCAGAAAATACTGGTGCAGTATACACACAGACAAAGGGATGTTCACAGAATGCAGCAACCTATCAACACAAAACAATGTTAATTCCTTTTCTCTCAGGTCAAGAACTAAAAAAAAATTACTAGAAATAGAAATTGTAGAATATAAACAAAGATTACATGAACCAGTGAAGCACACAATAAGATACAGACCAGAGTTGGGACAAATCAGTTTGATTAAAAAATGGAAAACTTACCACCACATGGTACCTGCCAATCACACGACCCAGCGGGTACCTGAAAGGGGGATAATCACATTAAATATTTTAGAACATCCCGTACAAATCTATCCAAAAGGAACAGGCAATGAATTTATATATATTGGTTAGCCAATTATAACAACAATTACCAGGTTATGTCGTCAAACCAGTTCCAAAAGTCATATATGCCATTCTTTGTGAGAAACTGAAAATTTGCCGTTCATCGAAAGTGTAAGACATCAGCTTTCAGCCATTCACAATATCACATACTATAAAAGTTTGTAAAAGATATCATTAATAGAAAAATAGGACAAAAAGGACACTATATAGATTAACACCGTATCAAACAAGGTGTAGACTACAATGATATTGCACTACCTTAGACAAACAAGGTTAAGTTGATAGAACTGAAATGCATTATGCATTATCAGAAAATGTATTATCCTTTAATTTGACAATTGGATTCACAATCTCCCATTCTGCTTTCATTCAATAGAATATATGGCTAGCTTTCTCAGCAAAAATTCAGTGATCGTTATCAGTTTAAACATCGTCCCATCTCTTCATGTTTTTCATTAACATATGATTAGTCATTTCTCACAACCCACAAACAACACAAAGGTTTTAATAACTAAAAATAAATGGGTAAAAAAAAGTCACTAAGATATATAAGCCAAGTACCCCCAAAGTCAAATCTAACAAATTTGAATTAAATAAACAGTAGAAACAATAACAAAACAAAATTCATATATCGCACTATTTGTCATTGTTATAGTCCTTCCAAAGTGAAAGCTTGTAGGTTGCAGAAACTTGGAACAATAATTAAGTATATCATGTCATACGTGTTTCTAACTTCAGTTAATGTGTCTTTCATCACACACTGGAGCATTGCAGTTAAGATTGAATCCTTTAGTTCACTGCTTCAGTTAACAAAGGAGCTTGGCAAATATCATGACCAGAGAAACAAAGATTGTGTATTAACTAAAACTTAGAGTTGAATTATGATAAATCATAAATTAGCTTATAGCTCGTCCAGTGACTATTTCAAGGCACAGATCTTTAGACATCTTATCAACAAATTCAATAATTTGACAGCTAAGACTCTAATTTGTTCTAGCTTACTTTGTAAGAAATTAAATTAATATAACTTATCTGAATATATACAAGCTTATCTTTAACTTTTCAGAAAATCCTGAACTTATCGTCAGCTTACCTGAACTTATAATATCTTGGCAGAACTCATATTATTTCCCTGTAGAAGCACTAACTTATTTTGTTTAAAATAAACTTGTTTGAACTTAGTTTGTCTAATATAAGTCATAATAAGCTATAATAAGTTAAACCAAATGGACCCTTAAGATAGTAATATGAACAAGACCTAAAAGTTAATCTATTGTGGATATTATGATTTTCCTGAAAGAGCACTAAAGCTTGGCACCCAAATTTGTATTTCAAAATAACCTACACTATTCAAGAAAAAAAAAAGTAGATAAACAACGTCCGCACTAAAAGCAGCCACATCAACAAAATTTGCTACAGAGCAAGATGATCAAGATTTACATTGATAACATTATTTATTTTCAAATCATACCAACAATCACATTTTCAGCTTTGAATATAAGACTCTAGAAACGCTAAAAAAGGGTCTCGACAAACTTATACTTATGATGCACAATTACAGAAAAAATTAAACACAGACTAACATAACCAAAAGGGTGACTCCTGTCAAACCAACAATGACATATGAAACATAAGTTGTAAGCTCAAACATAGTGTAAACTGCCAATACAAGACTGATCATCATACTTCTAGTAGCTTTTATAGGAAAAGAAAGCACAGTAAGGATATGCAAGCAAACCATAGGAATTTCTGTGTCTTTAGTACCGGCTAAGGATCGTTGGTTAATGTTAGCAGATCCCATTAAAACATACTCATCATAAATCTGCGGTACTTGTATGAATCTGAAATCTGATAGAATCATGTTGTCAGGGAACACATATTCAGCTTCATTTGATTTAAAAAACTATCAGTATATCATCTATCTAATGATCAACTTAAAAATTGAAACAAAAACACACGGAAGTCCTAACAATTTCAAGCATAACAAAGAGCAAAAAAGCAGATTGATTACTAAATTAAGCATCACCAAATTAAAGTTTACTAAACCGAACACAAAAATCTAGCAGTGTAATAATCTCACCCATAAACTGCAATACAAACCCAAAAATCTCAACAAAACACGAAAAGCTATAAATCCGACAATTCAATAACACAACATCGCTAGCAGATAAAATTTCATTACTGTTCAACCAAAAACAGAGAAATCTTCATAACTTAAAACTTAAAACTCGAAAAAGCACATATTTTTAGGGTTATTTGATTCAATTATCAAATTATGCTCGAAAAATAACATATTTTAAGGGATGTTTGATTCAATTATCAAATTAGGGTCAAAAATTCAGAGGGAAATTGGATTCAAACATCAAAAATAGTTGAGATTTCGAACCCTAAACTTACCGCATTAACAATTAAAATGAATCAATGTGGTAAGTTGAGGAAGTCAATGTTTGTAATTTATGAAACAATGGAAAAGGTCAGGAAATACCCACTTCAATCATGAATCCTGAAAGAGGAAGTATAACTAACAGTAATAGAGGGTTTGACCTCAACCCAACCCAACTGTTACAACATAATCCACCCAAAATCTCAAAGCAAACCACAAAGAACAGAAAACCCTAAATCAACGACTAACCCTAGATTGCGAAGCTATTCAATAGACTAGGAAGACCACGAAATATTTCTTACCTCGAAGCTGCTACAATGGAGTTGGAAAGCTCGGAATGCGCTTCAATGGAGGTCACAAAGCTCGACAGTATGCGCTTCAATGGAGGAAATAGCTATATATGGAGAGAAAGAGAGGAGTTGCGCGGCAATGGAGGTGAGAAAGCCCAGGGAATGTGCTTCAATGGAGGACAACCTATGCGTGAAGAAGATGGTGAGGGCAGGCGAGAACGAGAGAAGAAGATTAATTGAAGGGGAAGCAGGGGAATGAAATTGTTCGTGCTGAAGGAATTGAAGAAGAAGAGTATTTCACGGTTTTTTTTTTTTTTAATTTGCGTACTTTCCCCACCGGTTTGGGTTGAACCGGTGGCATATCCATTTACCCTTTTTTTTTGTTTTTTTTTTTTTTAAACAACACATTTAGCAAAACATACATTTGCCACCGGTTTCAAAGGAACCGGTGCGAAAAGTAAATATCCGAATCCCGCCCAGATCTTTTCCCACCGGTTTTTAAGAACCGGTGGGAAAAAGGGGGTGCCTTTTTCAATTTTTCTACTAGTGCTAGTTATTGGATAGTGGGGCATCCCACCATGTCACCAATGACCTTACTAATCTATCTCTTCATGCTCCTTATGATGGCACCGAAGAGTTGATAGTTGGTGATGGTAAGGGTCTTCATATTTCTCATATTGGATCTTCTGTTCTTTCTTCTCTAGTCCTTAATAATGTTTTATAGTATCATCTATAACCAAAAATATTATCTCTATTTCTTAACCTTTTCTTGATAACAGTGTCTTTATATTATTTCAATCTAACTCTTCTTTCTTAAAGGATCTTTCAAAGGCAAAAGTGTTGTTTCAAGGGACAACTAGCCGCGACATATATGAGCTTTCTTCCTCTCCTCCATCGGTCTACGCAAGCACATCTTCGTCTTCCATTGATTGGCACCATCGTCTAGGTCATCCGTCTAGGAATGTTTTTCATCATATTATTTCTGAAAATAAGTTAAATATATCTAGTATTTCCACTTTAGATTGTAATTCGTGTGCTTGCAATAAAAGTCATAAGCTCCCCTTTTCTATCTCTTCTATTAAATCTACTGCTCCTCTCGAATATGTTTACAATGATTTGTGGACATCACCAGTTTATTCTCATGATAATTATAAATACTATCTTATTTTTGTTGATCACTATTCCAAATACAGTTGGCTATATGCCATAAAACAAAAATCGGACACCAAGTCTGTTTTTCTTCGATACAAAGCTCTTGTAGAGAAATTTTTTCAACTCCCTCTAAAATCACTTTATTCGGATAATGGTGGAGAATATCTTACTTTGCAACAGTTTCTCACCATTGATGGTGTTTCTCACCTCACTACTCCCCCTCATACACCCGAACACAATGGTTTCTCTGAACGCCGCCACAGGCATATAGTTGAAACCTTCCTTTCTCTTCTTTCTCATGCGAATATGCCCCTTGAATTTTGGTCTCATGCCGCATCCACAGCAGCCTACTTAATAAACCGGCTACCCACACCAACTTTAATAATGTTTCACCATATATACTTTAAACTATTTGGTCACAAGCCTAATTACACTAAGCTCCGTAGCTTTGGGTGCTTATGTTACCCTTGGCTTAAACCATATACATCCCATAAACTCGATCAGAAGTCCAAACCATGTGTCTTTATTGGCTATTCTTCCTCCCAAAGCGCATATTATTGCCTTAAACCCTCCACCATGTGAATTCACACCTCTCGTCACGTAATATTCAATGAGCTATATTTCCTTATGCCGCATTAACTCAATCACCATGCATTACTACAGATAGCTTACTTGATCAGTGGGCTCCTCTAGCAATTCCATCACTCATACGCACATCTTCCTCCCTTACTCCCACTTTGTCCTCCTCGCCTGCCCACTCCCCATCACCTACACTTAACCCACCGCAAACACCATCAACCTCTACATCTCATCAATCACCGTCACCTTCTGCATCACCGCAAACACTTGCATCCTCTTCATCACTGCAATCATCATCTCCACCCCCTACTTTATCCTCCGTCTTGCAACCCCCACCTACCTTTCCTCAAATTGTTACTTGTCTTCAACATGGAATTCGAAAACCCATTACCAAACTCAATCTCAATATTGAAGCTCATGAATCCTTACTTCCTAGAAATATTACACAAGCTCTAAAGAGTTCGGTGTGGAGAAAAGCCATGGAAAATGAAATTCATGCTCTCCAAACCAACAACACATGGTCTCTAGTTCCCTCTTCTCCTTCCCAAAACGTAGTAGGCTGCAAATGGGTATTCCGCATTAAACGAGATAAAGATGGTGCTATCACACAACATAAAGCACGTCTTGTAGCTTGTGGTTTCACCCAACGAGTTAGCATTGACTACGGGGAAACCTCCAGCCCCGTAATCAAACCTACCATAGTCCAGTTGGTCTTATCTCTTGCTGTTACTCATGGCTGGCCCCTTCATCAATTAGACATTAACAATGCCTTTCTTCAAGTCACTCTAACTAATGATGTCTTCACCATCCAACCACCTGGTTTTGTTAACCCACAATATCCCACCCATGTCTACAAATTGAACAAAGCGTTATACGGTTTAAAACAGGCTCCTCGAGCCTGGTACACCGAACTCCGTCACCATCTTCTTCAACTTGGTTTTCGCAATTACCATCTCCGATCCTTCTATATTCACTCTCTTTGTAAACAACATCACCGTGTATCTTCTTGTCTATGTTGATGATATAATCGTCACTTCCAACACGCCCATATTTCTAGACTCTTTCATCACTCAACTATCTGCAAGGTTCTCTCTCAAGGCCTTGGGACCCTTTCGTACTTTTTAGGGTTTGAAGTCATGCCTCATCCTCATGGTTTATTCTTAAGCCAAACCCGTTACATAAATGATATACTTTGTAAGGAAAATATGGACAATGCAAATCCCACCTCTACTCCTCTTGCGGTCCATCCTCCCTTAACCAAAACCAGAAACCCTCTATCGGACCCTTCCCAATACAGAGCACTCATTGGCAGCCTCCAATATTTGAGTTTAACACGCCCGGATGTTGCTTTTTCCGTCAATAAATTGGCTCAATACATGCAATGTCCTACTGATCCCCACATGCAGTCTCTCCATAGACTTTTGCGTTACCTCAAAGGTACGTCTACCATGGGTCTTACCCTTCATAAAAACACTCCTATGACACTCCATGCATATTCTGATGCTAACTGGGCCAGGGATACGGATGATTTTATCTCCACGACTGCTTATGTGGTGTACATTGGTAGAAACCCTATATCATGGTCCTCAAGAAAACAGAAAACAAGAGCACGGTCCTCCACCGAGGCCGAATACAGAGCAGTAGCTGCTGCCTCCATCGAAATCTTATGGGTTCAGAATTTATTACATGAGCTTCGTCACCCCTTGTCTTCTACCCCGGTTATATATTGTGATAATGCTGGAGCAACATATGTGAGTGCAAATCCTGTATTTCATTCTCGTATGAAACACCTTGCTTTGGATTATCATTTTGTGCGAGAAAATGTACAAGCCGGGAAACTCCGTGTTGCTTACATATCCACCAATGATCAACTAGCGGATGCTCTTACCAAGCCTTTTCCCAAGCTTACATTCACTACATTAGTCAACAAAATCGGTCTGTCCTTGCCACATCCCGTTTTGATATACTCTGCCACTTAATTTGCTCAACAATCTTCAACAGTTTCCTCTTATCTTGTGCTAGCTTAGTCAATGTATTTATCTTATTCCTTAATTATAGGATTTGTTATCTTTACTATTTATCTTTATACACTTGTAACTCTATATATAGCTTTGTATATTCTTGTAATCAATCATTGAAAAATATAATAAAAAAATATTTATCTTTATACTTCCCTACAACAAAAAACCAATGCATTACACATTTGATTTGGGTTAATTTGCTGATATTAAAAGTATGGAAAAGGGGAAATGTTGGGAACGTATCCCATATTAAAGAAACAATAAAATAAAACAAGTTGTGTCCAATACTCCAAGACCATTTGAATTTATCAATTCAGTGAACTCTTGTTATGATGGTTACGATGTGGCCCAAGCCCATTTGCGCATTTGTACACTATTCATATTTTCGTTTTGACTATTAATAATAGTAGGATCCGATACTACCTTCAGTTTTGAAATTTTTAACGCTATGCATTTTTCATCCATGTTAGAAATTTCTGTGAGTGTTGAAGCTTGTTGTATCTCACTTGTGAGTGTCCCATATTGGAGAAAGAGGAGTTACTCTTACTATTGTCAATTAATTTTAGTATGAATGCTCCTAAGTCTTACTTGTGGACCAAACTCTCATCCTCCTTGTTCGGATTGCCTAAGCCCATTTCATATTGTCTCGAAATTTAACAGATTTTTCAAAATGTGATTTGATAGTTTAACAGTTTGAGTTTATAATAAATTATTATTTCTTTCCCCCTAATAGAGCTTAGACCTGGTAAACGGGTCGTTCGGGTCGAGTCAGTCACTATTCGGGTCGGGTCAATTTGGGTTTCTGGTCAATGGTAATTCGGGTCGGGTCGGGTATAGGGTCAACACTTCGGGTCAATCTTCGGGTCCATTTGTCAGGTCAAGTTCGGGTCAGGTCAATTTTGGGTCGGGTCAAATTCAGGTCGAGCCAATTCAGGTCGGGTCAATCTTCATCTAAGTCGATGTAGAAATTTGATCAATAATATAATATTATTATCAATAAGTATAAAGTATAACAATTAAATATCAATAAAATATTCATTAGACAATTCCAACAGTACTATACACTCAAGACGACTATATTGTTTCGTATGTATAATCACTATCATTGATTAATTGGTCATAGATTAAAATTAGATAAAGTAAATAGTGAGGAAAAAAAAAAAATCAATGTACTCCCTCCTTTCCAAAATACTTGGGACGTTGGGGTGGACACGTAGTTTAAGAAAACTATAAGTGTATAGTTCGGGTCACTTCGGATTTCGGGTCCGTTTGGGTCAATCAATTTGGATCGAGTCAATTCGGGTATCAGGTCAACTTCGGGTTGGGTTAATTCAGGTTGAATTAATTTGAATATCGGATCAAGTTCGGATCACCTCTACTTCGGTCGAGTATGAATCAGGGCGGATCAAATTCGTATTCAGGTCAATTTCGAATTTACATTTTCGAGTCACGGATCGAATCATTTAGATTAACGGATCAGGATTACCAGGTATACTTGAACTTGCTTTGACAAAGCCCATATAGCAAGTAAAATACCTTTTGTATTCCAATAAAATATTCCACACAACACTTTCATTTTAGACTATTATTCCAGATCAACAGTAGAGTACTATAATATTAAGTTCTAAACTAATGCTAATAATATTACGTCACGCCAATAAACTCATCAATGTTACGTCACGCCAATAAACTCGTCAATGTTACGTCACTTCTCTAATTGGGTTCATTTTTTACTACGAATGAGTAGTGTACATCACTCTTACTAGCCACCAGATGATCTAGATATCAAACGTTATTATTAAATGAATAAATGGTATACGTTTAAGCTTACTTTTCAACGAGCTAGGACTATCAATAACTCAATTATTTCATATCCTTGAATAGTCAATGCTTTCTAATCAGTCTTGAGTCTTTGTCTACAAGGATTTGATCAATAATTGTAAAATTTGGGTGAAAGAGATAATAAAATGGTTTGATTATTATTCATTAATAGGTAAATTATTTATACAAATTTAAGATACTAAGATAGGAAACAATATTCCTAAAAGATATACAATCATAATTATAAATCTCGAAAATATATTCACTAAATAATATAATTTAGCATATAAAGTTAAATATATGATTATATCAATATGAAAAATATATCACACAATATTTTTCGATATGATTCTCATATCTCTAACAATAATGTTAAGTAGTGTATTAAAATAATCGGATAAATTAATTGAATAATAACACATGCCGATTATGTAAAAAAAAAAAGTCGATAAAATAAAATATGAGTGGGTGAAATTGTGTAAAACATTATTTGGTGAAAGGCGTGAAATAAAGTGGTCAGTCAAAAATAGAATAGAGATAGTAGATTGATTTGAGGCAACAAAAGTTTTATCAATCGACTTAAATTTTGACATTTTACATCACAATTTTAATAGTAGTCAAAACTTATTAAAAATTGTATACTTCGTATCATAAACTCATAATGCATGTTTGATGTGCGCTTTCAGAAAGATTATTTACATTGTTTCGCTGCAACTTCCTGGATACTAATCAAACAGAATATGTGTCTTAGTCTCAATTTGACTAATTATAACATAAATGCATAATTGCAAACCATACATTTTTATGTACGAACTCCTTTGTAGGGAAGTTTTGTGTACAATGGGTGTACATTAATTTTATCGTAAAACGGTCAGTTTGAATATAACTTTAACTATTGTACTGTATGGTAACTTTTACCACTTAAAGAGTAACTTTTAATTTATCGTTGGTTTGATTTTATTTTAGTGTGTAATTTCTTATAAATTCGTGATTACATACTATAATAACTTTTGCAATATAAAGGGTAACTTTAAGTACTTTTAATAACTTTAACTCGTTTTACAATAAATTAACGTACACCCGCTTTTTTAGAAAATTTATATTATAAAAATCATGTCAACCAAAATCTTAAGCCGATTGTTAAGGCTTAATAATATGTTTTATACTCTAATAACAACAATGAAGATATTGGAAATGGATTTACAGAAAAATATCATATTAACCATGTATAATGGTCTCAGCACTAATATTTAATATATGTCGTCACATTATTCACAATCTACATTTCTACACCAGTACACCACTCATGTTTATTGTTTTTACTGACGAGTGACGACTCACCAATAATGTAGTACTTTTGTTAATTAGATTGTATTAAGCATCACTTCAAATATTCAAGTATTATGTACCATCTTATTAGCTTATTGTTCAAAAGATTGTGTATTTTTACATGATCAATTATAATCGATCTTTCTCTGTTAACAATTTTTAAGGGTTCAAATTATTTACTTCCTCCACGAGTTTTAATTGACTTAAATAAAAAAAGAGGTAAGTAGATAGTTAGAGTATTGATTAATTACAAAACAAAGATAGTGACGTTAATAGTTTATTGAAAAGTAAAAAAGAATACGAGAGAAAGAAATAATAATAATAAAAAGAAATAGTGGTTTTGAGTGAGGACAATGAGAGGAGAAAATATAATACTAATATTAAAATATACTCCCTCCATCCCATAATTAAATGCATGCACCATCCATAATATAATTGACTTAAATATAATACCAAATTCAGTGTTTGTTTTAATTTTTAATTTCTGTATAATTACCTACATACTCCTATTTTATATCTGTTAATCTACTAAAGTATCCTAAATACTCTTAAAATTTAGTGCTCCTGCTGTTCAGCCTTATTTTTTTATTTTTTTTGAAAAATTGTTCAGTTCACCTTAAAAAAATAATATTTGGTAAAAATAATTTCAATTTTGTAAAAATACGTTTAGTTTAGTAAAAATTAGTAACTCTAAAAAAGAAATATAATAGAAAATCAGTAAAGATAATTTCAATTCATCAAATATAAGGTGTAGAACAGAGCCTTACATAAACCAATAAATAAATTAGATGCACTTTCATTTTCATTATTGTATAAATAAACATTTGTTTTTTTTTTTTGCACAATTTTTTTCTCATTTTGTTACTTTAATTTGTGTTTGACTATTATTAGTATCTTTAATTTATTTTAACATTACACAATAAAAATAATCTATTTGGTCTCAGACTATAGTGATATAACTATGGGTGCTAATCAAGCGAGCCGATCACGAGCTAAGGGTTGCTCAACCCATGCTCGTTAAGTTTCGAGTCGATCATGAGCTGCTCGTTAAAGGTTTTTGTCTCTTGAATTTCAAACATTTGTTGATTAATATTTTCTTTTCTCTATATATAATTTTCCTACTAAAGTGTACTCCCTCCATATTTTATTATTTGCTCTATTTCTCCATGCGAGAAATTTTTAGAAAAATAGTATAAAATAATAAAATATAAAGAAAGTGGGGTTGGTGGAAGAATAAAAACTATGATATAATAGTTAATAAGGTGGAGTGATACTATGGAAATATTGAAGTTATTAAAGTATGATAGTTATGGGGTCCACTAAGAAAAAGATATAAGAAAAATATTGTAAAAGGTGTTAAAAAAGAAGTGTAGAAAGAAATAAAACACAGTCGCAACAGAAAAGTGAAACAAGTAATAAAATATGAAGGGAGTATTATTTTAAATTTATTAAATGTCAAGATAAATTTTTATTTTTAAAGATGGGAAAACATAAAAATATTGAAATTATTGTACACTTATCGAGTATTGATATTCAAACGAGCACGAACTAATTCGAGTTGAGTTTTGACTGAGTTGACTTCGTGTTGTTCGTGAGTTTCTATGCTCAACTAACACCCGTAGATATAACTATTTCATATTCCCTCTTATCTCTATTATTTTTTTTAAAAAAAAAAGTTTTAGAGAAAATACAAATTTCTCAACATGAGATCGAAACTTGTATGTTTCTCAATTAGGTATATTCGTCTTTTTGGTCTAACGAAAGCTTAACAACAGTAACCCACAAATAACATACCCATCTCTCTTCAACAATGAAGTTTGAGAATCCTTCCCTAAAGGAGGTCGAAATTTTCTACAACAATGAAGAAATCGCTCACAAATAATGACAAATACCTACCATTTAGGTTAACTATGCCCTTAATTTACATATTTTTTCTTAAGGTTTTTCGTTAACTTTGCTGCCGAAATAGATGTGTTGGGATAGGGATTTGTTGCGGTGTTAGTGGTGTACAGGTGTTGAGGATGGTGTTTGTTTGTTGGTGGGGACTTGGGATGAATCCAACATTGTAGATGAGAAAGGAATAAGGAAGGAAAATGCATGGAAGGAAGATGCATGGAAGGATGAAGATGACAGAGATAATGAAGGAAAAACTTCTGTCATCTCATCACATGTTATTTTCTCACTTAATCAACAAAGAGATTTGCTACAATATCTAAATAATTACAAAATTGTCATTTAAGAAACAAATTCAGAATCTCAATTGAAAAACTAGGACTTGCTCAAAAATTTAATGGTATACTGGTATACCCTTGAATTATTAAAGTTACAACATTATATCTTTCACTCGATCGTAAAGCACACCTACTAAGGTCTAAAAGGTTATTAATTGGTCGGTCTAACTTTAAATTTCCACAAGAAGACTACATATTATATTCTTGAATCGTCAACGGGTCAGTCTAACTTTAAATATCCACAAGAAGACTAGCCTTTACCCCACATGCATTTTATATTCTTAAATCATCAACGATTACTGGCTGGATATATACCAAATTACCAGAAGTTACTTCCATTATTGCCAAAGCTCACTGCACGAAATTTATGTGCAAACTTTGAAAATTTTTTATCCTAAATTTTCACTGTAACATCTAACAGATTAACACTCCTTTTAAAAAAAAAAATCTAACATATTAAAATTATTGTTTCGCTTAAAAAACAATGGACCTTCGACTGATCCTTCGGATGAGTGGAGACGAAGCCCAATTCGAGAGATGTCCGGATTGAGGATTTCCTACACAACTGAACACATGTAAACTAGCCTCGGGGGTGTGCCGAGGAAGGCCCCTCCGAAGTCGAAGTTAGTACGAGTGAAAGAGAGAGAGAATAGCTATGCAAGAGAAATTAGTGCTTGAGGCTATATGTGAATGAATGTAAAATGAAGCCAAATGATGGCTTTTATACCTTAGTTCAAATGAATGGAGTGGGCTTGACCAATCAAATGGGTTGACCTACTGATTGGGTTTGTTGGCTGACTTGACATATGGGGCGGAGGGTTGAACCTTGCAATTTGGCTTGTTTATTTTCATTTGTGGAATGGGCCCAAATATAAGTTATTTGGACCCCAAACAACTTGCCCCCCAGACCCGATTCGTGAGGATAACGGGTCGGGTTTTCGGATATTATAGAATTTGGAGGGAAGTAAATGAAAATAATTCAAAATTTGTTTGAGGAAGTTGAGGAGTTTAATTACCGTTAATGACAGTTAATTAGGGATAATGGGGAAGTAGAGAAGATTAAGTGGGCAATTAGTTTTTTGGTGGTTGCAATTAAGAGGGTTGGATTCGAACAACCATGCATTTAAGTGGTGTTAGTGGGAATTTTAACGGGCATTAAATTTAGGAATTTTCTTTCCAGAATTCATTTGAACCTGTTGCTTTGCTAACCTTACATTCGCTCGTTCAAGCTCTTTAATCCTTCCATCACACGCACTAAATCCCATCTCTCACTTTTGCAAAATTCAAACTTTCCGAAGTCTTTTAATGAAACTCGTTGCTCCGAACTTGTAGATCGGCGAATTCCGAGTTTGACTAAGGTAATTTTCTTCGAATTTCGTTCGGTTTTCCCCATTTCCTGAGTTTCTCTCCTTTTTCTCTTTTTTTGCATCGCCGCTGGTTTGAAATGGCCAGTAACCCAGAAAAAAGGCATGTTGAGCCTGAGACAAACGCCAAAGAAGAGAAGGCCCCGCAGTTGGTTTTGAGGCAGAATCGCCCTCTGGCGATGATGCCCTTTTTGAGTGGACGAAACCCTAACACCAGAACTGGGTCCGCCACCACCTCGAGCGGTGCTGCCTTAAGGGTTGTACCTTTGAACAACGTTCCTTCAGTTGACGCGGCTGTGGCCAGTACATCGGGCAGAAGAGTGATCTCGGGGTCTAGGCCTTTGACTCTCGAGAAACGGGAGTGGATCGAGCTCTCCGAGAATGAGGGTATAATGAGGATTGCGCCCTACTCTTGGTAGCTCAAAAATGATGTTCGATTCCATTTTGCCGAATAGCTTGAGGTCTTTATGGCATAATGGAGGCGGACGACTATTGGTGCCGAATGCCCACCGCCACAGACAGAATTTAACCGAGCTCCTCCTGGCTATATCGGGGTATATACTCGGCAGCTGCAGTACAGGTTGAGATTCCCCGTTCACCCGTTTGTTGGGAAGGTTTTAAACGGGTACAACATTTCCTTAGTTCAGCTGACCCTCGTAAGTATCCGAAGGGTCATGACTTCCGTATGGGTCCGCCTTTTTTATGGGTTGGAGCCGAGCATCTATTGCTTTTGGTGCTCGCACAGGCTGACGCGGAACACCTAATCAAACAAGTGGCACGACTCTGGTTGGTGGCAGATCGAAGATAAGAAGGGGTATCTTTCGACTTATCCGAACGATACCTCGGATAAGGATTGGCGGGGGCAATGGATCTGGCTACGAGCTCCTTCGGATGAGGACCACCCTAATTATTTCGGAGGCCCTCGATATTTAAGAAAGCCCAATCCATCGATGTCCAGTATCGACCCTGATGACTTTACCTTGGTCGATCACCAGCAGATGGAACTTTTTGGCCGAAAGACAATTCCAGACGTTACTGGTCGAATAGTCACTATACCAACTGTTTGGCTGCCTTGCTGTCACTACATCTTCCAAGGTGGTAAGTAACTCGGCTGGGGCCAAAACTTTATTTTCCTTATTACTCTTAAATTTCTGAGGCTTGACTTTTTTAACCAAGCTAATCTCTTGTTTTTTTTATGTTTTCAGAGGCCTGCAAAGAGAATTCGGGTATCAATTAAAGAGTGCTTGGGATCAGCCAGGAGAGGGACACGATCACTAATACTGTCGTGATCACTGCTGCTAAGGAACGACCTCTTACGCTGTAGCTGAGGAAGCTCAAGATAGTGAGTGCCTTCGACTACTTGGCACAGAAACCCTAGTACAAGAAGCTTGACCCTTTCTTTCTTCACTCTGCCGAAGAGGAAGTTGTTGCCGCTACTGCGAGCTCTCGAAGTAGTGCTGAACCTCCAACTTCCACAGACGACCCAGGGGAAGAGGGAGGCGAGGACGAAACAGACTCTAAAGGCCTACTTGGGCCTTCGGTAAGCCTTTGATATTTCTTGCCTTGTGCCATTTTGATTAATTATTGTTGCTTCAGCTGCATGTTTGTATGTGGCTTCTTGCCTTGCCAAAAGTTTCTAAGTATAGAATTTCGGTTGTATGTTGCATGCATCTTGTTTTACATGTGAGTAGACTTTTGTACTTAGGATTTTCAACTTGTGAAATTTTTCTAAGTATGAAACTTCGGCTATAGTGTGTATGCCTATTTGCTGTTAAACTGCTTGCTGACATTACCTTTGCCCCCCTTTTTCTCTCTGCCTCAGGGTGACAAGGGAGAGGAGAAAGAGGAGGTTACACAAGCTGCAAAGTCTTCCTTCGTTGAGCTATCAGACGAATAAATGGCTGTCCCATCAAGAAGGCGACTTGTCTGTCCTAGACAATTTGTTGTACCCGAGATTCCTCCCAGCAAGAAGCCTCGGAATGAGGTGGGGGTCGCTGAGGTGCAGCGAGAGGTGGCTCCTCCTGTTGCTGAGGAAGCCGATCTGCCGAAGACTCCCCCTTCGGCTCTGAGTCATACTGCCGAGACCTTTTCTGATGAGGTTTGGCGAGAGGTCGACGCACTATTTGTTGACCAGGCTGAGGAGGGTCCTGATGTTGGCCAAGTTCCTGAGACAGTTGAAGTGGAGGATGTTGAAGTTGAGCAGGTTGATATCCCTCCGCCTTGGCTGGGAACTCTTTTAGGACCTTCTAATCTGCCGAGATGGGGTTCGACTGCGTTCCTTTGGTATCGGTTCCCAATCATGCTCGGGAACTTCTGGGTGCTAGGCGTACCTCTGCTGCCGAGTATTTTGGCGATCTCGCCAACATGTCTGAGCTGAGAGATGAGCTGGAGGCTAAAAAAGAAGCATCTCCAAGGGACAAGGCAGAACTTGAGGAGGCTCAGAAGCTGTTGAAGGTTTGGGTGTACGCTGAAGAAGAGTACGTCGAAGGCTTTGAGAACGGCTACGAAACAGCTTGGCGGCTGGCTTTCCATGTGGATCCTAATATCAAATGGGACCAAGCTGAGGCTTGGTCTATGGACCCTGAAGATGGCCACATCGACGAAGCTAGTCAAGCCGAGATTACTTTCTTAGCTCGCCAGGCTGAGGCCGAAGTCCCAGAAGACGTTGCCAGGGACTTAAACGCTGCTCACCCTGCTTCTTCATAAGCTGGCGTTGAGGCTTCGACTGCCCCGAGTGCTGTTCCCAAAAATGCTGAAGCATAGGAACTCGAGCAGTCGTCTACAGAATCTTGCAGGTCAACTTGTTCTTAATTTGCGAATGTCGCATCTGTTTTTGCCTCTGTTTTGTCTTTAGCCTGCCTTTGTACAAACTTTTTAATCTATTTTTGTGTACCTTCGGCAGCTGTGTTTTTTGCTTTGTGGGCGGCTACCGATCTTTAGAATTTTTTTCTGACGTTCTAAACTTGATATTTGTAGTTCCAACTTTTTTGAATGATGGTGCAGTATTTCAGCTTTTTCTTCTCACTTTTCCTGTTTAAGTAGCTTTGAACTTAGCTGTTTTTCTAAATTTCTTCAAAATTTGGCTAAGTGTAAAGCTTCGGCTTGGAAAATACTTGGCTGAAAATTTTCTTTGTTTGAATGTACTGTTTCTTCATTCTTTTTGTCTGCTCATTTTGCTCGGATTTTTTCTTGAAATTTGCTTAAACTTTTTCCAAGTACTGAGCTTCGGCTTGGGGCTTGTAAGGTGGGTACCTCTTGCTCCCCCCAGAATTCTGGAGATGAGGTCTTCAGAGTTCGCCTTCATTCCTTCGGCGTAGCCGAAGGTTTTACCTTTGCAAAATTTTTTGCAACATAACAATTTCAACATTTATGCTCGTTTTTTCTTGTCTGGTTTTAATTCATTAGAGGGAACAACTATCCAAGACATGATGCCAGGGCAATGATCATCCGAAGTACAAAGCATCACTATGCAATACTTCGGAGGTGTAATCATCACCCAAAATTGACCCGCCGAAGCACAGGGCATCATTATGCAATGCTTCGGGGTTTCAACCAATTCTTATTTTTGGCTATGTCTTGGGTGCGTTTATGACCTCTTTGCCGAGAGCAACGAATTCTTCCAAAGTACAGTTCATCATTATGCAATACTTTGAGGTTCTAATCGTTACCCCCATTTCGGCAGATTCTTCGGCTTGCCGAAGTACAGTGCATCACTATGCAATATTTCGGACAGCGCCGAGTGTAAACCTTGAATTTTCGACAAACCATGAAGACAGAAAAAATGAAAGAATAATAGGATTCAGATGAACGGTGGCTCAAAGACCTTTCATTAATTAGAGAAAATGTACTTACATAGATTGTTCTCCCATAATGGGCTCTTACACATGGTATTTCCTAAGTACATTAGCATTCCAATGGTTTTTCAGCTCAGTTCCATCTAACTGCCGAAGTTGATAAGTTACTGGTTGGAGCTTGTCGTACATCTCATAGGGTCCTTCCCAATTTGCCGAAAGTTTTCCATGGATGCGGCCCTTCTGGGCGGCAGCGGCATTCTGAAGAACAAGGTCCCTAATTTTGAGGAGCCTTGCTTGGACTCTTCGGTTATAGAGCTTGCTAATTCTTTGTTTGTACGCTGTCATTCTGTTTCTGGCCAAATCTCGGACTTCGTCTAGGAAATCGAGGGACTCCTTCATGAGTTAGTTGCTCATTTTCTTCGGCTGAGAACTGATTGACTCGAAGACTTTCTGAGCTAATTTCCATTAGTAAAACGGCTTCGGATCCATACACCAGTTAAATAGGTGAATGCCCCGTTGCCTCTTTTTCAGTTGTCCGAAATGACCATAGAGTTCCAGGAAGTTCCTCTATTCACTTGGACTTTTGATCTTCAACTCTCTTCTTGAGAGCGTTGAGTATTTGCTTATTTGCGGCTTCGGCTTGGCCATTACTTTGGGGCTGGTAAACTGCCGAATACGCCAACTTTATTTCGAACTTATTAGTGTACTGCCTCAGCAGCAGATTATCGAATTACCTTCCATGATCGAAGACAAACACCTTCGGGATGCCGAAGCGAGTGATGATATTCTGCCAGATGAATTTCCTTACTGTTTTCTCAGTTATGTTCGAAGCTGCTTCGGCTTCGATCCATTTTGCTGAAATAGTCAATGCCGACTATCAACCATTTTTTCTCACATTTGCTGAAATAGTCAATGCCGACTATCAAACAACTTCAGGAAAAGGCCCTAAAATATCCAGTCCCCATTGAGCAAAGGGAAGGGGATTTAGGATTGGCTGAAGGTCCCGTGACGACCGATGAATGACTGATGCAAACTTTTGGCATTTCTCACATTTTCTCACTAACTCCTTGGCGTAAAGAATTATGGTTGGCTTAGAATACCCTGCCCTTAGTGCCTTATGGGCTAGGGTCCTTCCCCCTATGCGGTTTCCGCAGATGCCAAAGTGAATTTCCCGAAGGATGTAATCTGCATCTGTTGGACCCACACATTTCAGCAGTGGGGCTGAGAAGGAAATTTTCTGAAGTTCCCCGTTGTAGACTATGAACCTTGAGCCGATTCTTTTTAGTTTTGAGGCAAGGATTCTGTCTTCGGAGAGCTCCCCTTGAAGCTTGTAAGCAAGGATATGGTCCCTCCAGCTCGGTTCATTTGCGACACAAAGAACCTTGGGTTCCTAGTCGATGATTCTTTCTCGGCGCACCTCCACATATACAGATCGGTTCAGCTCAGTAAGAGATGAACTTACAAGTTTGGAGAGTGCATCGGCTTGAGCGTTTTGACCCCTTGGGATCAGTTCAATTTCAAAAGTTCTCATATTCGCTATAACTGTTTTGATCTTAGCGAGGTAAGAGATCATTGAGGGCTCTTTGGCCTCATATTCACCTCGGATCTGATTTGCGACGAGCTGAGAGTCTGTTTTTAAATAGACATGTTCGGCTTCTAGGGCTATGCACAACTCTAGGCCAGCAATTGCTGCCTCGTATTCAACTTCGTTGTTGGAAGCTTTGAACGGAAATTTGAGTGCATACTCGGCTAGGAAGTCTGCTAAGGTTTGGGCCTTGATAGCTGCCCTCGGCTGGTAGTTTATGCTGAACTCAGTAAGCTCGAAAGCCCACTTCATTAGTCTGCCAGATTTTTCAACTTTGCTGAGTACTTTTTCCAACGGTTCATCGGTCAAGACCACTATTTGATGAAAGTCAAAATAGGACCTTAATTTCCGAGCTGCTACCACCAATGCATATGCAACTCTTTCGAGCAAGGGGTAATAGGTCTCGGCATCTGTGCAATACCCCGAATTTTAGGAAAAAATATTTTAATAATTTCTTGAATTATTTAATTTGGAGCCAAAATGAATATTAAATTTTGGCGCCAAATATAAGTATTTAATCAATTGAATAATTAATTATTTTCTGATATCTAAATTAATAATATTGGTTTAATTATCTTTTAAAGGTCAATCCATATTTTTAGAAATTTCAAGAGTTTTAAAGATAATACCTAATATAAATTATGATTTTTAACAAATTTTAGTTTTGATATTATCTAAAATATTTATATATTTGTATAATAACTTGATTTAAATATCAAATTCAACTATTTTATCCATTTAAATATGATTTTTGTTTTTAATAATAATAAAAAAAAAAAAAAAAAAAAATCCTTGTTGACCGTATGTTTTGGGATGGCATTTTTCAACCTTCAAGGTTTCTTTGATTTCTATCCTTACTCCTCCAACCAAATCAATGTTAATCCTATTTTCTTCTCATCTTTTTCACTTGATTTTTCAGATAAATTAACTTAGGCAAAATTACATCCAAATTCATTTAAATAACCCAAATTTATCTTGTTTTCATACCAATCCTACACCCTCTTGAACTCTATCTTCTTCACCCTTTATCACCTATAAATAGACCTTTAATACTCCTCAATTACTCACACCAAAAATCAGAAATTTCTCCTCTTAATTCAATCACTAATACACGCCCCCCATTTCCTTTCCTCTTCCTTCACTTCTTGCTCCTTCTTTCCTCCTTGCTGCCACCAAACAACCACCTCTGCCGCCACCTACAAACACCATTGCCGCCACCTTTTTCTGCCACCAATTGCCACCCACCGATTGTAGGGGTTTGTTGTCGTAACCTGCTGCCACAGGTGCAGTAGCACTTCCTTCTTTTCACCCTTTTTTTGTTGCCACAAGCTTACAAAACTTAATGATTTCCATGATTATTATTACTTATACTATTATATTAAAGTCATTCTTTTAAGAAAGGCACGTGTATTATTTTGATACTGACGTTGCAACCTTCTTACTAGTAGCACTATTTTAATACTAACATAATTTGTGGTTTAAAAATAAACAAAGGTTAGTATTTAGGTAGTTTATGCACTAGTAGAGTATTAATTATAGTTTGGGTTTATTTTAAACCTTATATTAATTAAGGTTATTTTATTGTGTAAGAGGATTTCCTTTATCGTGGTCAAGCATAGTAGTCGTACCTTAATATGTTCTCGTGATCAAGGTACATATAGGTGGCTAGGTCCCTGATACAAAGTATTGAATGCGTGTTTTATTTCAATAATTGCTAAATATTACGATGAGTTAAAAATATAATTTTATTGACTTAAAGGTTTGATCTTTAAAAGTGTTGTTTAATTTAATAAAAGTTGTTTATAAATCATTTGATTTCATGTTATTGAATTAAAGAAATTTATTTAAAATTTGCAGCTCATTATGGGCCTGTGTATTTAATATTTTATTATCCCTCTTCTCGATATTGGTTAAGTAAGACCATGAGCTTTGTATGATCTGGTTTTTCCTCGAATACAGTTTAACTTGCTTGGGGGGTGTGCACACTTAGGTGAGGAAAATTGATTTTGGAAACTCGTCTAAAATTGGAATTCTATTGGTTTGGGAAAGTTTCTACTAATGGACGTCACTACTTTTGGAAGATTTAAATTTAAAAAGTCTAATTTTGGAAAGTGACTTTTGGCAAGTTTGAATTGGAATAATTATTTCGAAAGCATGTTTGTCTAATAAAAGCATTTATATGCCTTGCACTTATATGTACTTAGCGTTTTTGCTAACCCGTTTTCCTTTTTGTTTTGGTTCTCCTTGTGTACCATTATTGGTAAGCAGTTTTGATTTCAGGTGTGAATTGAAGTTGATCGTGCGCATACTTGAGTCGGGATTGGGATCACTTAGTTAGGAGTTTATTCATTTACGAGTCAGACATGTATTATTTGGAGTACTATTTCTTTTTCAAACTATATAATTAATGTAGTTATTACATTATTAATAAAGTAAATTATTTTTCCGCTGTCATTACTGGTAGCTAAAAAGCCTTACGATTTCACGTGGCGGTAATACGCCCAAGTCTACCTCTACAATATTTTATACGTATAAATATAGTATTTACGTTGAGGAAGATTTGGGGGTGTTACAAAGTGGTATTAGAGCCAGGTTCTAAGAAAGATTAAAATTGAGAAATAAAATATGTTGGTAGACTTAGGATGGGCATATAGGATAGATAGAGTTTCGCATTCTTTGAAAGTAAAACTATTTCCTAAAAGAAAAACTATTTTCTTATTTGGAAAGATGATTGAGAATAGGATTCTCGGGTTCTCTTCGGAGGCTTATAATAGGTACGACTCTCTTTCTAGGAAAGGCTCGCCTCGACGCTATTATTTTTAATATCATGAATCGAGTACATTATTATTTTTAAAAACAAAATGAATTGAAATTATTTGATTTTGGAAACAACTTGTGTGCATTAGTCTAAGTATAGGGTCGTTTAGTCGTTTGTGTGTTTATGGAATTTCAAGTTACATTGGTATTTATTTTGGATTTATCTTTGAGGAAATTTGAATCGCTTACTTAAATAGTTTATGTTATCCAAGATGATGGAAACTGTTAGAAGACATTTCTTTGATTAAAAGCTAGTAAAATCGGGCGTTATATCTGCACGTGATTTTATAACAGACATTGTTTGGCATGCTGTTGATGTCAAAAGAAACAGAAATATGAAATTTATGGGTGAAGAACCGTGGATCATCTTACTGGCCTTAGTCCACTTACCCAATACACCTAAATATGAACAATTAATAAAAAATTATAAGAATTTAATTACACCAGATGGGTTATGGAATGTAGAATACCATATGCATGAAGGAAAATGGCTAGGAACCTTGACAAATTTTAAGGCAAACCTACATTATATTGAGATTAACTGGAGCCTACCCCCTAGACCAGTAGTTCCTGAAATCCCTCTTCAACTTACACCACAAGTAGTAGAAACCTTAAATAATCTAAAACATGATATGCCACCCTTACCACCTCCACATTTGCATCTCGACTATACATCATCTGATGACTTAGAAATACCTCACCCAAAATTACTTTGAATCTCCACCTCATTCCCCCAAACCTCATGTTCCAAGAAGTCAAGTATCTAGCCCAAACTACTTTTCAAACCGTAACCCTAGCCCATATGCTAGCCCAAATCGTAATTCTAGCTATGGCTCGTGTCGTAGCCCATCCTATAGTGAGTATAATCCCACCTTTTTGCTTGAACTTCACCAAAACCCAACCTACATGCCCAAACCTTTAGATCCTTATTCCCCTCAGCTTTCCACTGGAAACACGGGTGACGTGGTCTAAAAAGATGATCCAACAAGCCAAGAGAAAGACTAGAACTTCAAAATAGCAATTATTTAATTTCTACCATTAATAGCAAGTTGTTTTGTTTGTCTTATAAGCCAAATAGTGGCCCTTATGAATTCTTAGATACATTATTTGTTTTAAATCCTATGGCTAAGTATGAAGTTTTAATAATTAATAAAAAGTTCCATGAAGTTTTCTTTACATATTATAATGTGTATCTGTTATTCCAAGTTGTTCCGGATGTCTTTGAGAGCCGAAAATAGTAGACGCACTGGTTCCAAAGTGAGCGCTACTCTTAGAAAGCTAACTACCATTGCTGAAAACATGAGCCAACTAGTGAGTCAAGGGAACCGTAGCAACGACTTAGATCAGTTTGGGGAAGTTTTTAAGAGGGTGGCAGCTGCAAAACCATCCACTTACCTTGGAAAGGAGGATCTCACTAGTTTAGAGAATTGGATAAGGGAATTTGACAAGCTGTTTGATGCCATTAACTGTCCTGAAGAATTAAAGGTTAACAATGTTGCGTATTACTTGAGGGAAGAAGCTGACCTGTGGTGGAGTCAAAACCGGGATACGCTTTTAGAAACCCTTGACTTTGGATGGAAAGATCTGAAGAAGGCGATAAGAGACAAGTTTTACCCCGCCTACCTGAAAAAGCTGAAATGCATGGAGTTTACCAACCTAATGATGGGGAACATGAACATCAATGAATATTATAAAAATTCATTGAGTTAATGAGGTTTGCACCGGAAGTAGTGCCCACGGAGGAATTGAAAGCCCAAAGGTTCGAGCAAGGCTTGACCTTAAGCCTTCATGGAAAGTTGGGAGGGGTAACCTTTGAAACGTTAGATGAAGTCTATGGGAGAGCTGCCCACCTATATGGGATCCGGGGGAGAGAGTTAGAGAACTCAGCTGGAGGGAAAAGGAAGAGTGATGGGGGTGCACATGGAGTTGATAAGTGGCCTAGGATTGGGGAGAGTTATGGGGGAAATGGGCAATTCAACAGGAGGGACACCAAGGGAAACCTAGGGAAGGGAGATTACGGACAGGGAAATAATAATCGTGTGAATGGAAATAACACCAGACCTAAGAGAAGTTATTTTTGTAAAAGATGTGAGAAAAACCACCTAGGGAAGGACTGTGAGGGAAAATCGGTGACTTGTCATTACTGTCAGAAACTAGGGCATCGAGAGTATGAGTGTTTTACTAAGGAAAAGGATGTTAAGATGGGAAAGTCCAAGAGGCTAAAAACCCACCAAAACCACCCCAGACCAATGGATTAGCTCAGAGGAATGGAACTAGTGGCGGTGCAGGAACGACTCCTAAGGGTCGAGTGTTCGTGATGAGTCGTCGTGAGGCTGAGGCTTCTAATGATGTGGTAATTGGCACTTTCCTTGTTTGTTCTTTGAATGCTAGAGGCCTGTTTGATTCGGGTGCGTCTCTTTCTTTTGTTTCAAAATCTCTAGTCTAGAGATTAAAATTAGAGAGCCCATTTTTAGTGTCTCTAGATGTTTCTATTCCAACTGGGGAAGTGAGGAATTGTTCTAAGTTATATAAAGGGGTACCTATCACCATAGTCGGAGTAGAATTTCCTTTATATTTGGTTGAGTTTGAGTCACAAGACCTTGATATGGTTTTAGGGATGGACTGGCTGGGAAAGTATAAGGCTCACATAGATTGTGCTTCTCAGAAAGTGAAACTGTTAGGTCCAGGTAAAGTGACGGTGACCTATAGGAAGGAAGGGAATAGTTCAGGGATCAAAATCATTTATGCCTTGCAATTTCGGAACTGTGTCAGGAAGGGTTATCCTCTTTACATGTGTAGTGTTTAGGAAGTGGGAAAGGAAGATAAGAAGAATGAGAGTATTCCAATAGTTGAAGAATTTCCAGACGTCTTTCCTGATGAGATACCAGGTATGCCACCAGTAAGGGATGTTGAGTTCACCATTGACTTAGTTCCGGGGACTGGACCTATTTCAAAGGCTCCATATAGGATGGCTCCAGCTGAGATGAAGGAACTGAAAACTCAGTTAGATGATTTGTTGGACAAGGGATATATTCGACCTAGTTCTTCTCCATGGGGAGCTCCGGTGCTATTTGTGAAAAAGAAGGATGGAAGTTTGAGGTTATGCATAGACTTTTGGGACTTGAATAATGTGACAATCAAGAATAGGTATCCTTTGCCTAGAATTGATGATTTGCTTGATCAGTTAAAAGGGGCTGGAATATTTTCCAAGATTGATTTGAGGTCAGGGTACCATCAGTTGAGGATTGCAGATGCAGAGCAAGACATTCCAAAAATTGCTTTTAGGACTCGTTATGGTCATTATGAGTTCACAATTATGCCATTTGGGTTAACTAATGCACGTGCAGTGTTCATGGATTTGATGAATCGAATCTTTAGGCCATATTTGGATAAGTTTGTGGTGGTTTTCATTGATGATATCTTGATCTATTCCAAGAATAGGGAGGAACATGGGGACCATTTGAGGAAAGTATTGTTAACCTTAAGGGAACACCAGTTGTATGCCAAGCTATCGAAATGTGAGTTTTGGTTGGAAAAAGTAGCCTTTTTGGGTCATGTGATTTCTAAGGAGGGGGTTTCAATAGATCTCGCAAAAGTTAATGCAGTAAGTGAATGGCCAACACCTAAGAGTGTGTCAGATGTTCGGAGTTTCTTGGGATTTGCAGGCTATTATCGGAGATTTGTGAAGGATTTTTCGAGGTTTGCGAGGCCCATGACGAACTTGATGAAGAAGGAATGTAAGTTCATTTGGACCCAGGAGTCTGAACAGGCATTTCAGACCTTGAAAGACAAGTTAACCTCGGCACCAGTGTTAGCTTTGCCAAATGAAATGGGCAATATGAGGTGTATAGTGATGCATCGAAGTTTGGATTGGGTTATGTTTTAACGCAGAATCGGAGGGTCATTGCACATGCTTCGAGACAGTTGAAATCGCATGAGGTGAACTATCCAACCCATGACTTGGAATTACCTGCGATTGTATTTGCTTTGAAAATTTGGAGACATTATCTATATGGGGTAACTTGTAAAATCCTCACAGATCATCAGAGTCTAAAATACAATTTCACTTAGCAGTACTTGAACTCAAGGCAGAGACGATGGTTGGAGTTTATGACAGATTATAGTGTGAATAACCAATATCATGAGGGGAAAGCTAATGTGGTAGCTGATGCTTTAAGTAGGAAAACCAGTCATTCGATGAATGTGATAATTTTGCCTGACCAGCTATGTGTAGAATTTGAGAAGATGAATTTGGAAGTGGTGGAGCACGTGGAGGTCATCAAGATGTTGAATACCTTGGCAGTGCAACCTTCTATTTATGATGAGATTAGGGAAAGCCAATTGGGAGACTCGAAGTTGAAGGCGATATAAGAGAAGATTGAGGATGGACAGGTTTTGGACTTTACCGTTACAGATGAGGGAAGTATTCTCTTCAAAGGGAGATGATGTGTTCCACAACATCGTGGGGACATCAAACAAAGACTGATGGAGGAGGCCCATAGTTCTCCTTACTCAATACATCCTGGAGGGGATAAGTTGTATAAGGATATGAAGAAGGCCTTTTTGTGGCCAAACATGAAGAGAGATGTAGCAGAGTTTGTGGCAAAATGCTTAACTTGTCAGAAGGTGAAAATCGAGCATCGAAGGCCGCAAGGAATGGTTCAACCTCTAGAAGTACCAAAGTGGAAGTGTGATTCGATCTCTATGGACTTCGTGGGGGCATTACCAAGGACCAGGGCAGGAAATGAAACTATTAGGGTTATTGTGGATCGATTGACTAAGTCTGCAACCTTTATACCTATGAAAAGCACTTGGTCTATGGATCAGTTAGGAAGGGCATTTGTGAAGTTTGTGGTGAAGTACCATGGGGTGCCTACAGATATCATTTCAGATCGTGATTCGAGGTTCCTGTCTAACTTCTGGCAAAGTTTACAAAAGGCCATGGAACTAAGTTATTGATGAGTACAACCTTTCACCCCGCAATTGATTGTCAGACTGAAAGGACAATACAGACCTTGGAAGACATGTTGAGAGCATGTGTATTGGAGTATCAAGGTTCATGGGAAGATCACTTAGACTTGATTGAGTTTTCATACAATAATAGTTACCATGCAAGCATTGGAATGGCCCCATTTGAAGCCCTGTATGGAAAGAAATGTAGGAGCCTAGTTTATTGGAGTGATATAAGTGAAACCGTTGTCCTTGGGCCTGAAATGATCGAGGACACTATTAAGAAAGTCAAGTTGATCTAGGAGAAAATCAAAGCAACCCAAGATAGAGAAAAGAGTTACGCTGATGAGAAGCGTAGAGATGTAGATTTTCAAGTTGGAGAGAAGGTTTTATTGAAAATATCCCCTATGAAGGGAGTAATCAGATTTGGCAAGAAGGGAAAATTAAGCCCAAAATACATTGGGCCATATGAGATTCTTCAGAAAGTTGGGAAAGTAGCATATAAATTGGACTTACCCAACGAGTTGGAAAGGGTGCACAATGTTTTCATGTGAGTCAGATTCGCAAGTATATTCCTGATGTTACACATGTGCTAGAACCGAAGGCAATTAAGCTAGATGAGAGTTTGACTTATGAAGAAAGACCAGTGAGAATTTTGGACAGTAAAGTTGGAAGCACCAGAAACAATGATGTGAAGATAGATAAGGTTCCATGATCAAACCATAAGGTTGAAGAAGCAACTTGGGAGGCTGAGGCAGAAATGCGTAAAAAGTACCCTAACCTTTTCATGGTGAGTGGTTAAGTTACGGGAACGTAACTTCCTTTTAAGTGGGGAAGAATGTGATAGAGTTTCGCGCTTTTCTTTTTATTTCTTTAAGTGAGTCTTTTGAGTCAAGTTCTTAGGGTGTGCATGAACTTACTAAATTATAACTACTTCAAGATAATTCGGAGTATTAATTTAAGGTATTAAATGTTTCTAAGTTTCGGGACAAAAATTCTTTTAAGGGGGGTAGACTGTAATACCCCGAATTTTGGGAAAAATGTTTTAATAATTTCTTGAATTATTTAATTTGGAGCCAAAATGAATTTTAAATTTTGGAGCCAAATATAAGTATTTAATCATTTGAATAATTAATTATTTTCGATATCTAAATTAATAATATTGGTTTAATTATCTTTTAAAGGGAAATCCATATTTTTAGAAATTTCAAGAGTTTTAAAGATAATACCTAATATATATTATGATTTTTAACAAATATTCACTACTAGAAAACAGCCCATTTTAGAAGGCAAAATTCCGTTGGAAACACCCTATTTTCCGTCTGAAATCGTTGTTTCCGAAGGAAGGTGGCGTCGTAACAGCATTCATAGGAAAAATGACCTTTTCCTACGAAATTTTCGTCGTAAAGACGTCTTCCGACGGAACTATCGACGGAATTCAAGTCTCGGAAGTGGTTTTCCAGCACCAGCAAAGTTCGTCAGAAACTTCCGACGGAGTCAAATCCCTCAGAAATTTCCGACGGAAATTCCGTCGGAAACCACCGAAAAAAAAAAAAAACCGAAACCTAAACCCACCAGCCCACCATCGTACACCACCACCTTAAACCACCAGATCTACAACCTTAACCTGCCACCACAACCCAGATCCCCACCCACGAAACACCCACCACTGCAACCCACCCCCTGCCCCCACAACCCAGATCCCCACCCACCAACCCACCCCCTACCCCCACAACCTAGATCCCCACCCACAAACCGACACCACCACAACAGCCCACCCACACCAAACCAAAGCGACACCACCACAACCCCACCCCATAACCCTCGACACCACCACAACAGGCCACCTCACAACCACCGGCACCACCACACCACCACCATTACCCCAAAAAATCGGAAATAACCCCAAAAAAAACCCCCAAAAAATTCAAAAAACCAAACTTAAACAAGGAAAATTAATAGAAATGTATAAATACTAATAAATTTTATAAATTAACATTACAATTACATATACAATTATTTAGATCTAAACACAAACTTAAATTACAAGATCTACAATTGATGTTTAGGTTGTTGTTGATGAAACCGGAATGAATATATAGTGAAATTGATGTTTAGGTTGTTGTTGATGAAACTAGAATGAGCACCAAAGCAACCGAAATAGTAGCAGCCGGGAAATCTACAATTGATTCCATGCCTCGCTTCAACGCCGAACCTCAGTCGTCCCCTGCAAATTCGTTGGGAAATCTGGAGCTTAGGGCTGTGTATGGGTGTTAAAGATTCGGTGAGTGAAGGGTTGCGTATGAGTGTTAAAGCTTCGGTGAGGGGTTGCGTATGGGTGTTAAAGATTCAGTGAGGGGTTGCGTATGGGTTGCGGTGAAAGAGGAGGTGAGGAGAGAGAAAGACAAGAGGAGAAGAGAGAGAAAGAGAGGAGGAGAGGAGAGAGAAAGAGAAATGAATAGGAGGAGATGGAAAAGGGGTGGGGAGAGAGAAAGAGAAATAGAAAGGGAAGGGGGTAGGGGGGCACGGGATTCATTTAGGGTTTTGTTTTTGATTTTTTTTTTTTATAAATTTCCGTCGGAAAAGGCCTAAACTCCGTCGGAAATTTCCGACGGAATTAAAACCGTAGGAAATTAATATGTTCCTACAGATTTTTTCCCTCGGAATTTATTGCTTCCGACGCAAGATTCCGTCGGAAGCAGTACATTCCTAGGGAAAAAAATCCGTCGGAAAATTTCCGAGGGATTTTCCGTCGCAACGTATGTTTTCCAACAGATATTTTTGACAGACCAAAATTCCGTCGAAATTTTCGAATTTTCCAACAAAATATAAGTCCGTCGGAAAACGGCCTATTTCTAGTAGTGTTTAGTTTTGATATTATCTAAAATATTTATATATTTGTATAATAACTTGATTTAAATATCAAATTCAACTATTTTATCCATTGAAATATGATTTTCGTTTTTAATAATAATAATAAAAAAATATCCTTGTTGATTGTATGTTTTAGGATGTCATTTCTCAACCTTCAAGATTTCTTTGATTTCTATCCTTACTCCTCCAACCAAATCAATGGTAATCCTATTTTCTTCTCATCTTTTTCACTTGATTTTTCACATAAATTAACTTAGGCCAAATTTTATCCAAATTCATTTAAATAACCCAAATTTATTTTGTTTTCATACCAATCCTACACTCTCTTGAACTCTATCTTCTTCACCCTTAATCACCTATAAATAGACCTTTAATACTCCTCTATTACTCACACCAAAAATCAGAAATTTCTCCTCTTAATTCAATCACTAATACACGCCCCCCATTTCCTTTCCTCTTCCTTCATTTCTTGCTCCTTCTTTCCTCCTTGCTGCCACCGAACAACCACCTCTGCCGCCACCTGCAAACACCACTGCCGCCACCTTTTTCTGCCACCAATTGCCACCCACCGATTGTAGGGATTTGTTGCCGTAACCTGCTGCCACAGGTGCAGTAGCACTTCCTTCTTTTCACCCTCTTTTTGTTGCCACAAGCTTACAAAACATAATGATTTCCATGATTATTATTACTTATACTATTATATTAAAGTCATTCTTTTAAGAAAGGACGTGTATTATTTTGATACTGACGTTGCAACCATAATACTAGTAGCACTATTTTAATACTAACATAATTTGTGGTTTAAAAATAAACAAGGGTTAGTTTTTAGGTAGTCCATGCACTAGTAGAGTATTAATTATGTTTGGGTTTATTTTATTAACATTATATTAATTAAAGTTATTTTATTGTGTAGGAGGATTCCCTTTATCGTGGTCAAGCATAGTAGTCGTACCTTAATTTGTTCTCGTGATCAAGGTATGTATAGGTGGCTAGGTCCCTGATACAACGTATTGAAAGCGTGTTTTATTTCAATAATTGTTAAATATTACGATAAGTTAAAAATATAATTTTTATGACTTAAAGGTTTAATCATTAAAAGTGTTGTTCAATTTAATAAAAATTGTTTATAAATTATTTGATTTCATGTTATTGAATTAAAGAAATCTATTTAAAATTTGCAGCTCATTATGGGCCTGTGTATTTAAGATTTTATTGTCCTTCTACTCGGGACTGGTTAAGTAAGACCATGAGCTTTGTATGATCTGGTCTTTCCTCGAGTACAGTTTAACTTGCTTGGAGGGTGTGCACACTTAGGTGAGGAAAATTAATTTTGGAAACTCGTCAAAAAAAAATTCTATTGGTTTGGGAAAGTTTCTATTAATGGACGTTACTACTTTTGGAAGATTAAAATTTGGTAAGGCTAATTTTGAAAAGTGACTTTTGGCAAGTTTGAATTGGAATAATTATTTCAAAACCATGTTTGTCTAATAAAAGCATTTACATGCCTCGCACTAATATGTACTTAGCGTTTTTGCTAACCCGTTTTCCTTTTTGTTTTGGTTCGCCCTGTTTACCATTATTGGTAAGCAGTTTTGATTTCAGGTGTGAATTGAAGTTGATCGTGCGCGTACTTGAGTCGGGATTGGGATCACTTAGTTAGGAGTTTATTCATTCATGAGTCAGACATGTATTATTTGGAGTATTATTTCTTTTTCAAACTATATAATGTAGTTATTACTTTTTTTATAAAGTCAATTATTTTTCCGCTGTCATTATTAGTAGCTAAAAATCCTTACGTTTTCACGTGGCGATAATACGCCCGAGTCTACCTCTACGGTATTTTATACATATAAATATAATATTTACGTAGAGGGAGATTTGGGGGTGTTACAATCTGTCACAGTGTGGTTGACAAAATAGATCGGTTGTTGGATCTTTTCTTTTTCTCTCAACAACACTACACTGATCGTGGCCGGACTAACCGCCACATATAAGTACAAAATCTCTCCTTTTGCTGGTCTTGCCAGTGTTGGGAGATGAGCCAGGTGTTCTCGGAGGTGTTGAAAGGTTGTCTTCTGCTCTTCCTCCCATATGAGCTCTTTTGATTTTGGGAGTTTAAGCGCTTTGAAGAAGGGAAACCCTTTAACCGAGGCCCTTGAGATGAACCTGGACAGGGCAACCATTCTCCCAGTACGACGCTGAACGTCCCTTTTTGTCTTCGGCTCGGGAAGGTCGAGAGCAGCTTGTTTTTTGGCAAGATTGGCATCAATCCCTCTTTTGCTGACCATGAAGCCGAGGAAATTTCCTGACTTCACGTTGAAGACACACTTCTTTGGATTCAGCTTCATCTGATGCTTTCTCAGAGTGGAAAATGTTTCGGCCATGTCTGTAGCATGGTCTTTAGCCTCTTTGCTCTTGACGATGGAATCGTCAACGTAGACTTCCATATTGCGGCCTTTTTGTTCGGCGAATACTTGATCCACCTATCTCTGATATGTCGCTCCGGCGTTTTTCAAGCTGAAAGGCATCATCTTATAGTTATACACCCAGGCACTTGTAACGAATGCCATTTTTTCTCTATCATCGGGGTGCATGAAGATCTGATGGTACCCAGAAAATGCGTCCATGAAACTAAGCAGGGCATGGCCACTTGTCGAATTGACTAGTTGATCGATTCTCGGCCATAAATAAAAGTCCTTCGGACATGCCCTATTTAGGTCCATGAAGTCAACACACATTCTCCAGGTTCCGTTAGCCTTCTGAACCATCACCACATTAGCCAGCCATTCCGGATATTGGCAAGGTTCGATGAACCCCGCATCTAGAAATTTTTTACTTCGGTTCCGATGTCGTGGTTCTTCTGGGCGGAGTAGTTTCGCTTCTTTTGCTTAACGTTAAGCTTGTGAGAGATGAGATTCGGATCAATCCCAGGCATATCAGCTGCTGAGAAAGCAAACACATCTCGGTTGTCTCGAAGGAGTTGGATTAGCTCAACCCGGAAACTCGGATCAAGTCCTTGTCCGATGCTGACACATTTTTCGATGTCTCCTTTGGCCAACAGTATTGATTTAGTTTGATCGTCTAGCTCCATTGATTTGGAGCCAGACCCTTCGGACTCGGGCCTACTGCCAATATCAGCAGACCTCCGTGACTTCGGCTGATCTCCTTCTAAGTCTTTTGGCCTAGCCGAAGAGCTAGCCTTTTCGATCCCCAAAGATGCTCTTTTAGATGGTGATCCCTGAGCCGAGGCACTTAAACCCTTAGGCCTTTTGGTACCTCGCTCGTTTTCATTTCTTCCTCATCATCCTTGTCGTCGCGACGACTTTTGGATGGTTTGAGGTGGTTACATCTTCAATACTCTTTCTGGCTGCCAAAGATTTTTTCGGAGTGTCCTTCATCTGAAATGTATATCATCGTTTGATGGTACGTTGAGACGACTCCTTGCACTTCGTGGATGAGGGGTCTCCCAATAATCACGTTGTACACCAATGGGACATCAAGGACCCAGAATTCGGTCATGATGCACCTTTTAGCTAGGCCTCGTCCTAGGGAGAAAGGAAGGAGAATCTTCCCACTAGCGTATGAAGAAGAGCCGTTGAATCTAGTCACCGGGCAGGGAATTGGGGTCACGTTCTTGCTCTCCAGCTTCAGCTGGTCAAACGCCTTTCAAAAAAGGATATTTGCCCCGCTGCTACCGTCCACGAGAGTTCGGTAGACGTTGCGGTTGGCGATCCCCATGATGATTACCAACGGGTCGTCATGGGGGTACACCACCCCCCTACAGTCTTCGGTTGTGAACGTCATGTTCGGCGTCAAAGATTGTGGTTCTCGGAATTTAGCATTGTGTATCTGATGGGTCAGGCCCCTAAGATGGCACTTCAGGGCGTTCCGAGAGACTCCTCCAGAAATGGTGAGAATGTCGGGGTTTCCCCCTCCATTTGGCTTGTCTTTCTTTCGGAGGAAGTCTAGATCTTGCCGAGAGTCTCTCTTGGCTTTCTTTTCTTCGCGGCGTTCCGCGACATATTTCTTTAAGTAACCTTTATGAACCAGCTCTTCGATCTGGTCCTTCAGCTAAAGGCAATCTTTGATGCGATGCCCACTAGATTCGTGGAATTCGCACCATTGATCCTTCCCGTTCTTTTGATACCATGAAGGAGGTGGCTTTGGCTTCATGAACCTTCCCTCATCCTTGTTCGTGCTAAAGATTTTAACACGTGACAAGGTGAAGGGGGTGTAAGATTCGAACCTCCCCATGTAGGAGGCCTTGTCCTTCCTCGGCTCGGCGGTCGAGGGAGGTTCTGAGGCTTTTGCCTTCCTTTTCCTCGACCCTGAAACTTCGGTTGGTTGGCCTCTTGGCTTTACAGCCCCTGATTGAGACTGTGACTTAGTCTTGTTCCATTCCTCGGCTCGGATAAATTTATCCAAAGCGTCGAGGGCTTCTTCTAAGGTTTATGGTGGATACATGACCGTGAAGTCCAGCAATTTGCCAGCTTGTAGACCATTCCGTAGTGCGAATACGGCTAGGCCCTAATCCAGACTTGTAATTCTGGATGACTCGTTGCTGAAACGAGTCAGATAATCTTGGAGACTTTCGTCTTCCGACTGTTGCAAGCCCATCAACTCTGCGGTTGTTTTCTCTCGGCAGTTAGCCGTGGAGAATTTGCTCTTGAACTTGTTGGAGTGGTCGTTCCAACCCGTTATAGAGCCTTCCTTGACCCCCATGGTGATCCACGACTAGGCAACACCTTTGAGGGTTGTAGGAAAGTGTTTGCACCAGGTATATTCGGACTTGGGGTTAAGGTACATATGCCCCTCGTAAGAGGCTATGTGGTCCTTCGGGTCCGAAGTACCGTCATAAGGGATGTGTGTCGAAATTTTGACCGTCGGCACATGTTCCTGCAATATCCACCTCTGGAATGGTGAACTGGTGGGAACCATCATGGCCTTTCCCTTCTGCCTCGCCGAAGGAACTTCACTTCTCCCTCTCAAAGAGGTGGAAGTGAGGGGTGTCCCCTCGCGTGACATTTCAGGTTGAGACCCTTTGGGGTAGATGAGACGACTATGAATGCCTTCCTCCCTTCCGCCTAAGCGCTCGTGAACGCTTCGGCAGGAAGCATTATGACTGTTCGGGGAACTTTAGAATTTCCAAAGAGACCGGAGTCCCTTCTTAGTTCCCGTTCAGCCTTGGCTAGGTCCTCGGCCCTTCTTCTTCCTTCCCCCTTAGAGGATAGAATTTGTCCCTCCGCCTCCAGAGCCATTTTCCTTTTAAGACTTTTAGGTTTCGGAGGGGGTGAAGGAGGATTTTTTTTCATGAATGGGAGGTGCCCACCCAATGCGTTCATGAACTCTATGCAGACAGTCACTGCCCTCGCTACTTCCTCAGTGGAAGGAATTGTAGGACAGGTTGACTTTGGATGCGAATGAGAGTGCTGCTCGATTTAGGGCTTTCAAGCCGAGCTCGACTCCCTTTCGGCGAGTCAACAGTTTGATGAATTTGTCGAGAGGAAAACCCCTCGGACAGATTTTCTCTTCTCGGAGAGTGAGGATTCTTCGAGGAAGAGGTAGATGATTCTGGTGACGGTGAGGGTGTGCGATGAGTCCTCGTCGTGATCAGGGTCATCTTTTTAGCCTTTTTGGCACTTTTACCGCTCTTAGTCATTTTTTGAGTTGGCTAAGGTTGGTTTGATATTTTTGGCTTATTTTTGTAAGAATCCCCACAGACGGCGCCAAATTGATTCGGTTATAAAACAATGGACCTTCGCAGATCCTTCGTATGAGTGGAGACGACGAAGCCTAATTCGAGAGATGTCCGAATTGAGGATTTCTTGCATAGCTGAACACACGTAAACTGGCCTCCGGGGTGTGCCGAGGAAGGCCCCTCCGATGCCGAAGTTAGTACGAGTGAAAGAAAAAGAGAGAATAGCTATGCAAGAGAAATTAGTGCTTGAGGCTATATGTGAATGAATGTAAAATGAAGCCAAATGATGGCTTTTATACCTTTGTTCAAATGAATGGAGTGGACTTGACCAATCATACTGATTGAGTTTGTTGACTTACTTGACATATGGGTCGGAGGGTTGAACCTTGCAATTGGGCTTGTTTATTTTCATTTGTGGACTGGGCCAAAATATAAGTTATTTGGACCCTAAACAATTATTAATTTACTATATGTGTTATGTGCAAGATCAGGTAAAGTTTAATCACATTAGTTAATTGAAATAAATGACCTCAAGTTTATAACCCAAGCGGACTATTCCTTTTTATTGTCAATTGGTAACGGTTTATAATATAACCTAGCTTTTAGGCAGGGTTTTTAATTCTCCCTTGTGTCTTCTCCATCTGTCAAATTTGTTTACTTCACCCCTTTTTTAAAATTTTATTTTTATTTATTAATGTTCTACTTTGTGTACAACGGGTGTACATTAATTTTATTGTAAAACAGTCAGTTTAAGCGTAACTTTAATTATTTTTATGGTAACTTTAACCACTTAAAGGGTAACTTTTAAATTGTCATTGGTTTGAATTTTATTTTAATGTGTAATTTCTTATAGATACGTGATTACATACTATAAAGACTAAATATGATTAATCTAATATATTATAAGTTTTTTGTAAGATTAAATTTTATTAATAAGAAAATAATAATTTTTCAGAATAAAGGGTAACTTTTGATACTTTTAACATAACTTTAACCTGTTTTACAATAAATTAACGTACACTCGCCTTTTTGAAGAATTTGCTATAGTTGGCTTTTGTAATTAGAAATGTTTGGAGAAAGATAAGTAGTTGTAAGAAAAAAGCACAAATTCTCCAAAAAGATGGTGTACGTTATTTTATTGTGAGACGAATTAAAGTTATCATAAGAGTATGTAAAGTTACCCTTTATACAACAAAAGTGTGTTATTATTTTTCTAATAATAAATTTGATGTTACAAAAAATTTATAATGTATTAGATTAATCATATTAGCCTTTGTATTATGTAATCATGAATCTATAAGATATTACACATTAAAATAAGATTCAAATCAACGACAAATTAAAAGTTACCCTTTAATAGTTAAAGTTACCATAAAAATACTTAAAATTATCCTAAATTAACCATTTTACAATAAAATTAACGTACACCCGCCTTACACAAGAGGATATTATAAACGATATGAGCAACTACAAGAGGAGGGTTGAATTACATTTTGCGGGATCCTTAGTCCCTAATTTCACGAAATATAAAACTGAAATTATAAAGAAAATTAAAAAGTGCAATGTAGATTTTATGAGGAATTGAAAACTTTTCTTACAAGGGACAAGTTTAAGTTAAACTTCAATCTTGTAAGGATTTCACTAAAAAAAAACACCTATTCATTCACTAACCCTAGCCTCTCATCTCTCTTCTCTCTCTTAAACTCTAGCCTTCATTATTAATTTTGAAAGGACTTCCATCAGATTCCACCGGTGAAAAGCCCCAATCTTTGTTTCTTTTACGTTTTTCTTGCATTTTATTAGGTTATAATAATGTCTTCCTCGAAAGGAAGAGTTTATCTTCATTTGAAAGACAAGGTTTTTCCGATCTCTTTCGAAAGACAAAGTTTTTCGAACTCCTTCAAAGGACAAGATTTTATTTGCGCTAGCGCTTAATATAGTTTCTAGTTGTGCGGGGTTACGATTGATTATTGTTTGGATTCAGGTTACAAAATCAGATCAGCACAAGAATTTTCTCTCTCACAATCAATTATGAAGTGGCGACCTCCTCTCAAAAAATTGTATGAGACAACGAATCGAGAATGAGTCGAATTGTATATCTACATATGTATTTGAATTCTTATCTCTTTTCCGTTAATTTTGGTTTGATTTTGTTAAATTTGTTTTCATTATCGTTAATTGTCAATTATATATACCGTATAGCTTTCATTAATTAAATTTAATCTAATGTCGATTCTTTAGGACTTCTTTAAAAAAAAAAAACCTCTTCATTCACTGGGAAAAACTCCTAGTACAACGAACTACCCGCTATACATCGCTAATTGATATATCATTTTGCAAGGGGTTCTTTAGATTTACTACGACAATTTCAAAATAATTGAATAAATTTGTTGTAATTGGTAGATAATGTAGAATTAACCTTTGTCGCTACACCAAACAAATCTTATCAATTGAGATATAAATCTCAATATATTGATAGATATATAACCCATAATTAGGAATTATTATATTAGATCATGTTCCATAAAACTTTCAATAATTATTTTTATATTAACATTGTATAAGTAAATTTATATAAAAAATATTATAATGGATTTTATTATAAAAGAGTCTATTTGTCAAATAGATATTTTAAAATACACATTTGACTACATGCAATATTGTGGAAGAACATATAAAATCAAATGGTTAATAGTGTACCCCATAGGAACAACAAAAAGTAATAATAATGGAGTAACAAACAAAAAGGGAGGCGGCTATAAAAAGAGAGGAGAGAAAAAAACAAGTTGCTTGATAATAATAATAATATTTGTGGTTGCCTTTTTTCCAAAGAAAAGTCTTGGTAATAATAGTCTTTGCTAGAAAAAGTTTCGCACTTGGATTAAAAATCATAATAGAGAGTGAAGTGAGTTTCCAAGAAAAACATGAGAATAAAAATATCTCCATTCATTGATCCAACATTCTTAGATTCTTATCCATAAATAAAGGCTATAAAAGAGAGTTAGGGCATGAACAATTGCAAGCAAACTTTCATTGCCTGAATTCAAAACACTTCATTCCTATAATAAACCACACAAAACATGGATGCACAAAGCCAATTACATGCTACAACAAAGCTATATGATGCAGCACTCAAGGGAGACGTACCTTCATTGCTCCACTTGCTCAGTGAAGATCCACTTATCCTCGATCGATGCATCATTAGAAAATCGGGAAGCTTTATGCAGTCACCATTACATGTAGCGGCTAAACTTGGGCATGTAAACTTTACGGAGGAAATAATAAAGCAAAAGCCAGAACTAGTAGAGTTGGTTGATCAAATAAAAAGATCATCACCCCTACACATTGCATCTGCCAAAGGGAACTTGCAAATCGTCAAAGCCTTGCTTGCGGTGAATCCGAGCATTTGCTACACACATGACCAAGATGGTAAGACGCCTGTTCACGTAGCTGCCATAAATGGTCAAGTTGACGTACTTGAAGCTCTTCTTAATGTAGAGCCACAAGCTGCTAGGGAGCGAACTATGGGTGGTGAAAGTGTGTTGCATTTGTGTGTGAAACATAAACAACTAGAGGCTTTGAGGATTTTGGTAGAAACGAAGGCTGATGGTGAGTTGCTTAACTTCGATGATGCCCTTGGTAACACCGTCTTGCACCTAGCTGTGGCTGCCAAGCAATCCGAGGTAAGAAGAAAATGAACGACGTACTATAATAGTAAAATAGTCTTTTTATTTTATTTTTTTTTCTTATCCAAACAAAGTGTTAAGTGTTGACTCTATTACTGTACCATGCACCATATTAGAAAATTTAAAGTAGGGATGATCTAGACTTTGATACACTCACCGCAACTTTCTTGAGGATAGGGGCAAGGGCGGACCCATGAAGTAACAAGGGGTAGCCCGCCCCTAAAAAATTAAAAAATCAAAGTTGTTGATCAAAAAGGATAATGCGATTGTTGAAGCTAATATTAAAGCGGAAGAATAATAATATTAATAGAGAAACAAAACTAATTTTATTCATTTGCACGCACTGCTCTACTCAATGAGAATACAAAGATGCATGAATATAATAAATAGTTTTTTGTCTTTGACGGAAAATATGCTAAATTAATTACTTAAAATTAGGGCATCACCAGTTTCAGGAATAATAGGCATAGAGCCAATAAAATATAGGTCCTTATGATAAGCCTCGTTATAGGCAAGAGGGGGGAATATACCACAATACAAGCTAAGTTTGATTCAGCTCCTGCACATGAAATATAAATAGCATATGAAATAACAACCTAAAGCTAATAATTAGGAGCATGATCTTATCTAACTAATTAACCCACTATGCAGGACTCCACTAATCGTAACAATGACTAACTTTCATGTTACAATAGGAGTAGAGTTTATTTATCTCTTTTTCATTCAAGTATGTAACTTGTTTGGGCTATAGTAGCTTGCATGTAGCTCAATTTTCTGTTCTCTAATGGTAAAACATGTAGCTAGATATTATTATATTGCAAGCAAGGACTTATAATTAAACCATTAGAGATGATTTTAGAGTCTTAGATTCTCTTTTTTGTATCTTTTTTTTTCTTTATAGTTTTTAATTTTTTTTTCTTTTACTTAATTACGGGTCAATGTGTACATAATTAATTTTGTGTTCATCTAATTTTTCTTTCTAAAGGCTCTCATCATTTAAGTTATAAGAAAATAATAAAGTAGTTAAGCAGTCGTGTGGATGCAGTATGAGCTCTCCTCATACCAATCGCTCACTATTCTACTTGAAAGTGAAGATGGATGAGATTTAAACCCTTGACCTTTGTGCCACGTTTGTTCTAATACCATGTTAGAGGACCAACTCAACTAAATGCTTAATCTTATAGTTGATGTACAAGAATATGTTTTATACTCTATCAATATGTTAATGAACACAATAGTCATTTGGGATCGATGTTGATATTGTATGTAACAGATATTACATAACTTACAATTTTATACTTCAATTTGATAATATGCAGATGGTAGAAATTATACTAGCACATCCAAATATTAAAAAGAATGCGGTTAACAAAAATGAATTAACAGTTGTGGATACTCATCAGCAAAGTCGGAGGGAATATACACAAGCTGATACAAAGATAATGAAACTCCTTATTTGTGCCAATGTGTTACCCGGAAAGAAAGCTCTGAAAATGACAAAAGACCGTGCTTGGTTGGAGGAACATCGCACATCTCTATTGGTGGTGGCATCCTTGATCGCAACCATGGCTTTCCAAGTTGGAATTAATCCCCCAGGAGGCGTTTGGCAGGATACAACACATGCGGGTAAATCTATATGGTCATGTGATGCTAGTTTTGGTTACATATATTTACTAGCTATTAACACCATTGGACTAATATCATCCCTAAGTGTCATCCTTCTCCTTGTAAGCGGTTTTCAATACCAGGAACGTTTTCAATTACAGTTTTTAAGGATGATGCTAAGGAGTTCTGTCGCGGCAACAACAGTGACATACATTGTCTCGGTATCCCATCTAACTAATGGAGATGGCAGATTTCGGACTTTATCAAAGATTCTTTCTTTCGTAGTTTTGTTTGCGATACACGTGGGACCTTATTTATGGAGGCTTATTAGTTACGTGGGACCTTATTTATGGAGGCTTATTAGTTGGCTAAGGATGTCAAAAAACACTACAAATTTGATCGACAACGTATGATAGTCTCAACACAAGGTGAGTCATCTTCACATTCATCGCGTTCTACTCCGGCCATATTTGTTTCCCGGCTGTTCAACAATAACTTTGATTAATTTGTATTTTGTTTTTGAAGGAGTACTTTGATTAATTAGATTGCACTAAGCATGATTTTATTTATGTACCATCTTCATTAGTAGCTTGTCTTGTTTGTCAAAGTTTGTTGCTTTACATTTTAAGTGTAATATATAAGCAAACAACAATTATAATTGGCCTATCTTCATTTTTAATGAGAATGCTCTAATCTACAACAAAATTACTTAAGCTCATGTCCTAACTAGAATGTTATATTCTTATATATTCGTCTATTTTTGTAAGAGATTTACTTTGTCCATCTCATTTTGTACAAATTCTAAAACCATGTTATGTTAGATTTAGTCTTTCTGATAGCATGAATAATGAAATTTGTCTGAACATCATCATATATATAAAGCTTTACTCCTTCCATTCACAAATTTGTTTCATTAATGATTTTTTTTTTTTTTTTTTTATGTCCAAAAGCATCTACATCTTGCACCTAGGAATACATAAAATCTTTCAACACAAATAAATCTTCATGTAGTTAATTGAAATTTTTATTCAATTCGTACAACTCATCACATAATTTTGACCCTTCAAGTGTATCTTTATTTTCTCTCTCATTCTAATCGTAAACCAAATGTGGGTCCGATCTTTTTACCGGCTTTTAATGATCTTTTAATCAATTTATTTTATATTTCGTTTACATACAAATTCTTTTTTTCCTAGGCTACAATATGTAAATATGTCTAGCACTATAAAATCAAATACCCGTTTTTAATACACATATTTTAGGCAGCATATGACACGGAAAAAAGGGCAAGAGTTTGCAATTGCACTTTCATAGGATGTAGCATCCTGGTTGATCCCCTTCCTTGCACTTTCATCATGGGTAAAGATGTTGCTATGTATTCATTAATTGAATATTTAACAGTTCTTCTTTCTCTCCCCCTCATCTTTATTTATAATTTGATTTCAACATCTTTTCCATACTCCCTTTGTTCCTTTGTGTCTTTTCACTTTAGATCTAG
This sequence comes from Chenopodium quinoa, assembly GCF_001683475.1. Taxonomy (NCBI): domain Eukaryota; kingdom Viridiplantae; phylum Streptophyta; class Magnoliopsida; order Caryophyllales; family Amaranthaceae; genus Chenopodium; species Chenopodium quinoa. The sequence goes on along the minus strand of NW_018744046.1, from coordinate 60,337 downwards.
GCTATTAATTAGCTATTCTACCTACTTTACTTCTTTACAAGATTATTAGCTGGATACCAAATGCTACGACTTCCATTATTGCTGAATGTCACTACAAATTATTAGTCATATATAGGGGTGTACATAAATAGGACCGGACCTGAAAACCGACCTGAACCGGACCTGTTGGGACCGGACCTGATCCGGACCTGTTGATTCAGGTCCGGTCCCGGTCCTTGAAATTCAAGGTTTCCGGTTCCGGTTCGGATCAGGTCCAAAACCGGGGTTTTCAGGTCCGGACCTGAAACCCGGATTTTATATATATATATATATATATATAATATATATAAAAGCCTAAAAAACCTAATACTTCAACTATTCAACGCCTCTTCTCCTTTCTGATTCTCAGTATCCCCTCTTCCTCTCTAATTCTCAATCCCCCCTCTTCCTCTCTGATTCTCAATCTCACCCTTTCTTTTTGATTCTCAACGGCTCCTCGCCTCTCCTCACTTCCTTAGTCCTCAACTCCTCTAGTCCTATCTCTTCCTCGCCCCGTCGTCCAACATCGAGGCCCCGTCGTCCATCGTCAAGGCACCATCGTCCACCGTCGTCCACCATCTGCCGTCACCAGAGTTTGTTTGTACTTTAGTTTTAGTTTAATATAGGTTAGTATGTAGATCTAGTTTTATTTTTCACATAATTTACGATTATAATTATCTTTTTTAATGAAATTGTAATGTAAAATTATAAATTTTGTAATTTAAGTTTGTAGATCTATTTTTTCGAAATTCTGTTTTTTTTTTCTCGTATTTTCTGACAATTTATGTATAATTTGTTTTTTTTTCGATTTTTTTGTTCGTTTATTTGTTTTTTGTTCGGATGTTGGATGTATCATGTATGTGTGGAATCGATCTGGGTTTTTTTCTTTTTTTTTGTTTTTCTGGGTTGTGGGTGCGGTGGACGCCTAACGGTGGTGGTTTTTTTTTTCAATTTTTTCGTTTTTCTGGGTTTTCGGTGGGTATCAATGGGTCTGGGTTGTTGGGGTTATGGTGTATGGGTTAAGGGGGTTAAGGTGGTTAAGGGGTGAGTTGGGGTGGGTGGTAGAAGGAAAGAAGCTTGTGGTGGTGGGCTGTGCGTAGGGGTGTACGTATTAGTGGTGGTGGGCTGTGCGTAGGAGGTTGTTGATGATAGTTTTTAGTCAAAACTTTGGCTTGAATAAAGAAGAAAAAACGGAAAAAATACAAATTCAGGTCTGTTCAAGTCTAAACCCAGACCGGACCTGAATTTTCAGGTCTGACCCGGAACCGGACCTGTTGATTCAGGTCCGGTCTCCGGTCCTCAAAATTCCCTGATTCAGGTCCCCGGTCCAAACAGGTTCGGTCTAGGTCCGGTCCGGTTTAGGACCGGTGTACACCCCTAGTCATATACAGTATACATCCCATTCCCACTATTGACTTGTCAACCATTGCTAGAAAAAGGTTGTTTAATTTGGACTTTGGAGTGAGCTTCCAAGAAAAATATGTTCATGTCCCTCTTTATTGATTGGTCTTACATTCTTAATTAATCATTGGTATAAAAGAAATGAAGACTTGCACAATTATTACAAACAAACTTGTAATGCAAGAATTCTTTCCCATAAATTAAACGTCACAAGATTATACATGACTATATTATCTTCTATAGATTAACAATAATTTATAGTCAAAGTTTACAAAGTTGGATCCAAAAATTTACAATGAGACAATAATAAAGGGACAATGAAAGTAGTAACCAACAATAGTAGAACCATATATGCACGAGAAAATCAAAGTAAGGAGGATCAAGACCATGCTAGACCCAGCCCCCCAACTTCAAATTTGAGGATATGGGACCAAATTTTTAAACCCTACGAGATCGATGGATAGGATCAGATTTGAGTTCAAACATACTTGGTTAGGTCTGATTAGAGAGTCTAACGATTATAGACCAAAACTCGACATATGTTTGCCCCTTGAATTCGTACATATTTTTTCTCAAATTATTTTTTATAACTACGAAGTATGTTATATCATACTATGTATATATTTTGTATTTTACGTAGCCATTTTATCACTAGTAGAAAAATTGAAAAAGGCACCCCCCTTTTGCCACCGGTTCTTGAAAACCGGTGGCAAAAGTTTTGTTTTATAACCAAAAAAAAAACAAAAAAAAAGGGAATATGGATTTGCCACCGGTTCAACCCAAACCGCTGGCAAAAGTGTATTTCCAAGCGGTTCGAACCGGTGGCCAAATTAAAAAAAAAAAAACCGGCCTTCAGTTATTTCGTGAAAAATTCTTCTTCTTCCTTTTCGTCATTCCCCTGCTTTCCCCTTTAATTCTCTCGTTCATGAATACCCTAACCATTGCTCTCCTTCACGCATAGGTCCGAATTTTCTCACCTCCATCGAAGCGCATTGTGGGATTTCTCACCTCCATTGCCGCGCAGCGCAACTCCTATCTTTCTCTCCCATTCATTCTGACCTCCATTGAAGCGCATTCTGACCTCCATTGAAGCGCATTCTGACCTCCATTGAAGCGCATTGTGGGCTTTCTCACCTCCATTGCTGCGCAGCGCAACTCCTCTCTTTCTCTCCATATACAGCTCTCCTCCATTGAAGCGCATTCTGACCTCCATTGAAGCGCATTCCGAGCTTTCCAACTCCATTGTAGCAGCTTCAAGGTAGGTAAATTTCGTAGTCTTCCTAATTTAATCTATTGAATAGCTTTGCAATCTAGGGTTAGTCGTTGATTCAGGGGTTGTTTTTTTGTATTACTGGTATATAATAGCTTCGCAATCTATGAAACAAGTGTTGTTAGTTCATATGGGTAATCCGAAGTTGTTATACTATTGCTTTGAGTTCCCAATTTTAGGTGTTTTGAATCCCTGAAATTGTTTAATGCATGGTATCTAAGTACATATTATGTGCTTATGTTCATAATTCTTCTTACTTTTGTTCATTTGTTGTATATATAATTTAATCTTTAGATAATTATTGCCTTGGAGCTGATTTATGCCTATAATTAGGTGTTATTGATTGTAGGGTAAACATTATTTTGAAGTTGAATTTGTTTCTCTAAATGTCCTCAGCTTAGTGATGACATACCTTACCTAACTTCAAGGAACTTGTGTTGGTCTTTGTATTTCAATATGTAATTATTAAAAGTTGCCCTATTTGATAATGCTAGAATTTAGGTCCATTTTTTCGTTCTGATATATGGCTAGCTAGTTTAATTCTATGATCTAATTTGTCTTTCCTGCTTCTTGTTCCATTTGCTAACAAAGTCATGAATTAGGTGTTATTGATTGTAGGGTAAACTTATATCATGAAATTGAAGTTGATTGGTTACTACACTTGGGAGGGGAGGGGGAAACAGCCCACGCCGCAAGCTGCCCGCGGCTAGGTAAGTGTTGTCGCAGCCTGCCTGCGGCCTGCTGCTGCTCACTTGGGCATGGAGCAAACTACCCCGCAACCACCCTACCTGCTGCTGTCCTTCAGAGGGCCGCAACCCCCCCCCCCAGTAATTCTCTTCCCCTCATTTCCTCTAAGAAGAGGAAAACAACCCCTGTATTTCTACTACTTCGACCTGTGTGGGCCTATTTTTTGTTGTGGTCTGGGCTTGCATGGTTGTGTGGGCCTGGTTTGAATTTTGATTTACAATTGATATACAAGTATATGTATTATTAGCTACTAAATTCATGGACTCACTTCTTATTAAAATTAGATGGGCTTAGTTAAATATAGTTCGATTGTTTACAATTGTTCAGAGTGATACCTCTGTTTGTGAAAAAAGTATCCATAATTAATGGAACATTATATGAATGGTGTGTTGCACTCCTTGTTCAGTTTCCTAAACTAGGATGTTATGGCAGGTGATTACATCTCATGGAGGACGATCAAGACCGTGTTTGTGTTGAGGATGTAGAGGATGATGATGATGACTTGATAGGCTTATCGCGTACCTAACAAAAATAACCTAACTATTCCTTCTAACTGTGTAGTAGGGCAAGTAAGGATCGAATCCCAAGAGACTATGGTTCATTCAATTAATCAGACTCAATTAATCACTAAGCACGTCACCAATCAATAATGGATGATAATAATCAACTAATATATTAAATAACACAATTAACTAGAGGAAATATTAATCAATAGACTAAAGCATCCAAGATCAAGCATTACCACGATTATGATTGATAAACTAATAAATCTACCCCCAATATATAAATCAATTGACAAGAAGAAAAGCAATCCCTAATAATAATACCAAAGGTCTCTTCCGAGTTATCAATGGCTTCCCAAATTAACTATCAAGCCTACTTCCGTGGAATCAAGCGAATAAGGGACATTAAACACCATGCCTAGATTCCTAATTATTCAATCATCTACTTCCGTGATGATCTTCAAACCCTTAATTGAAATAACCTAATCCCGTTAATACCCAACTTCCGTTGCAATAAGAACAAAGGGATGATAACAATACTAATTATTCCTAATCTAGTATTGGCATAAACACAATCAATTAAGCATGTCAATTGGGATTATTATTGGGGAATTTAAAGATCTACTTTATACATCAATCATAATCGGGCTTAGCAAGATCCCGGATTAAGGAAACTACTCACAAATCATAATTAAATCAAAAACAAGATCTAATAGAGAACACATAATTAAAGAACTATAAAATAAATAAAAGAGATGGAAAGTAAGAAATACCAAATACTTCAATTGATGATCTTGAATTCTTGAGGAACAATTAATAAAACTAGGATTAAAGATTGAAATTGCTTAAGAAAATAAAACTAGGGTTCTTGAGAGTTTTCTAGGGCTTAAGGAGAAAACTAATGAAAAACTAACTTTAAAAAAATTAATTACAAAAGGGTATTTATACCCTCAAAAGATAGAAATTCGGAAATAGCTGAAATCGCGCAATCTTGAACATCGCCCGGTCAGACCGGGCAAACCTCGCCCGATCGGGCGGAGGAAGGCTGCGTAAAATACGACAGTTTTCCTTCTTTGCCCGGTCAGACCGGGCGAACCTCGCCCGGTCGGGCGCGCGTAACACGTTTCCAGAATTGCATCTTCATAACTTGACTTCTTCATCGCCCGGTCTGACCGGGCGAAGCCTGCCCGATCGGGCGCGCGTTGCACCGTTCAGAATTGGGCTTCTTCCTGTGAACTCTTCATTGCCCGGTCTGCCCGGGCAAGCCATGCCCGGTCGGGCATTCCACATAAATTGCAGTTCTTGGCTATCAACTCTTCCGAATCTACTAAAAACACGTCCAATTGCCTAGAAACGCTTCATATTCCTGAAAAGCTTACTAAAACAATCGAATACACTAAAGAAGAGATTGTTAGCAAGAAATAGCTCCGTAGAGCTCAAAACCATGTAAAATCATGCAATCAAACCGGGGAAAACCATTGTATAAAACACGTATATCAAATTCCCCCAAGCTAAACCTTTGCTTGTCCCTAAGCAAAGCAATGAATAAATAAATCAATATTTCACCCCAAAAGTAACTCAAATCAATAAATACGATTAAAGGTAAACTCGACAGTTATGCATCAAAGTCAACCAATCAAATCCATCTAACTACTCATCCTGTCTGACAATGGTCAAATAGAGCAAACCACAAGAGCATATAGAATTCAAGACTAGTGTTCACACACTCAACTCTCATTTATGTGGCGAGTAAAAGATATACTCGGTCGCTCTCCATCCAACTCCTTTAAATGTGAACAATGCCCTCCCAAGCTCACGCACTCGTGTGTTTTAAGAAAACAAGCACTCAACCTAGCAGTCGACTCGAAATATATCAAATCATTCTTTGCATTGGAAAACAACTAATTTCACATTCACACAACTCTATGCACAAAGGTCAGAAGGTCTTCAAAGCTTGTAATGTAAGGCTAGGATAAAAGGTAGGAAATATTTGGGAAAATGTAAGAGTAAAGCTATGCTTAAGGGAGCCAAAATCCTAATAAATAAAACCAAGATCAAAATGAATTAATGACCAAATCATCTCCAACACAACTCAACTCTACCAAAAATTCACCAAACATCCAATTATATTAAAAATTTCCAACACTTAAAATTTCACTCATATATACAAAATATAAAATTATAGAACTTGAGTAAACAAACAAACTTTGAACTCTCTTTTTTTCTTGAGCAGCCTTCAATTAGAACACTTGAACATTGAAACAATTTTTTTTCCTTTGCTCTTTCTTTTTCTTTTCTCTCACATTGGAATTTTTTTTTTGCACAATAAATTTTCAATTTTTTCAATCCACAACAATAAGAACAAATAAAAACTTCTCAAATCCACCCAAAATTGTGCAGATTACATGCACACTACAACTCCCTCACCTCACTCACTATTAGCTCCCCCAAGCCAAGCTTGGGACTAGTAACCAATGGGGCTTAAATAGGCTTGTAATGTGGCAAAATAAACAATAAAAGGGCACAAGCAACAACATGGGTAGCAAGAAGGGAACAAATGTATCTAATATCGTCTGAAAGCCACCTAGAGGAACAAATGCCTTCGTCCTCCTCAATGTGCATATTAATGAGTCATGCAAACATTACTCAAAGTTATAAACCAATACTCAACTTCATTGACATACCAGGAACTAACACACATTCCTAACCAAATCAACTAGTCAAGCACTATATTCACAAGTAGTTGGGCAAAATTGACTCATGTTAAGACATCCAAGTAATCAAACATCAAATCATGGCTAACCTATCCACAATACTCGTCATCATATACCAAGAATTAAAACAATTTTCATGAATGGGGCACAGGGAAGCATGATTTATTAGTCATTGGATCGTATTTTTTTGTATGTTTTTTTTTTTTTTTTTATACACTAAAATAACTACACTAAAATAAAACAAGAAAGATAAGAGAGATAAGGAGAGAGAATACCACATGTACGAAGCAACTCCCCCAAGCTAAATGCGGCAATGGCCTCATTGCAGCTTAAGGAGAGCATAGGAATCTCGACGGCTCCTCAAAAGGAAGCGGAGAAGAAAAGAAGACGCTGAAATCCCTAATATAAGCCCGCAGGATTCCGTCGCGCCCGATCGGGCGCTCTTTGCCCGGTCTGACCGGGCGAAGGAGACTGGACCTTTTTTTTTTTTTTTTTTTTTTTTTTTTTTTTTTTTTTTTTTTTTTTTTTGATTCTGCTACTCGCGCCCGATCGGGCAGACATTGCCCGATCTGATCGGGCGGAGTAAAGCTTAGCTTCATATTCTCTTTCTGGCTCTTTGTTTCTCGCGCCCGATCTGCCCGGGCGAAGAGCAAAAACGCGGTAACTCGATCTTTGACTGCTCTCTTAACATCCCACTTCGTGCTTAGCTTGATACTCTCTGTAAAACAGCATAGCACAGACATAAACTGAAAGATAAAGTATAAAATACTAAGGAAAAGAAAAAAGAAGAAAAAAAAAGAATCGGGTTGCCTCCCGCAAGCGCTTGTTTAGAAGGTCATTAGCTTGACCGTATTCATCCTCATTGAGTTTGTGGTGAGGAAGAGAACGTGATATCTGACTTCTCTTCAATAGGATCTCCCGCTCGATAGTGCTTCACCCTTTGTCCATTGACTTTGAAGGTGCCCCCCGGTGTTGTTCCATAATTCAATGGTGCCATAAGGATATGCTTTGTAGACCGTGAAAGGGCCCGACCATCTTGACCTGAGTTTCCCTCTACTTTGGCTTTGTCCACCTCAATCCCTTTGTTTGAAACTACAAGGCCTAAAACGATTCCCTGTTGTACCATAAAATGGCACTTCTCCCAGTTCAATATCAGATTGACATCCTGGCATCTATGGAGCACCTTTGTTAGATTATCAAGGCAAATATCGAAAGATGAACCATAAACAGAAAAATCATCCATAAAAACTTCCATAGAATTTTCTATGAGACCTGAGAAAATAGCCATCATACACCGTTGGAACGTGGCTGGGGCATTACACAGTCCGAATGGCATTCTGCGATATGCGAAGGTGCCATATGGACATGTGAATGTAGTCTTTTCCTGATCACAAGGGCGGATGGGGATTTGAAAAAAAACCGGAATATCCATCCAAGTAACAGAAAAAGGAATGGTTAGCCAATCGTTCGAGCATTTGATCAATGAAAGGCAAGGGGAAATGATCTTTACGGGTGGCTTTATTTAATTTTCTGTAATCAATGCACATCCGCCACCCTGTAACAGTTCTTGTGGCAACAGGCTCGCCTTTGTCATTCTTGACAACTGTCATACCTCCTTTCTTTGGTACTACTTGTACAGGACTAACCCACTTACTATCTGAGATAGGGTAGATTATTCCTGCAGCAAGCAATTTGAGAACCTCTTTCTTGACTACCTCCATCATAGTTGGATTTAGCCTTCTTTGAGGTTCTCTAGAGGAGGCATGATCGTCCTCAAGAATGATCTTATGCATACAAAAAGAGGGATTAATACCCTTGATATCATCAATGGTATACCCAATAACATTTCTATATTTTCTTAAAACAGCGAGAAGTTTCTCTAATTCAATGTTATTAAGCTCAGCATTAACAATAACAGGGTATGTATTTTTAGGACCAAGATATGCATATTTAAGATTAGATGGAAGGGGTTTCAACTCTACCTCGGGAGGCGTCGAACTCTCCCCAACACTCGATGTACTAAGGACTTCCTTGACTGGAGCGATGATTGGATTAGCTTTTGCGTCTTCTAGTAGCCTCGTGTACTCCTTACTTCCCAATCTTCATCATGGATACTCCCTATCGACACCGTTTCAAGAGCATCTTCCTTTTTGATCAGGGGAAGTTGTTCTTGTTGTAGATCATCGAGGACATCCACTTGACAAATAGTCTCACCCATAGACGGATTTCCCATAGCATTCAGTAATGAATACTCCATTTTCTCATCCCCTACTTCAAATGTTATTTTTCCCATTCTTCATGTCAATAATTGCACCTGCAGTAGCTAAGAATGGTCTACCAAGAATAATAGGGACATGGGCATCTTCTTCCATTTCCATAACAACAAAATCACATGGAATAAAGAATTTACCAACTCGCAATGGAACATCTTCAAGTATACCGAGGGGAAATTTAACTGACCTGTCTGCAAGTTGCAGAGATATCCTTGTAGGCTTTAGCTCACCCATTTGAAGCTTTTCGCAGATGGAGAGCGGCATAAGGCTTACACTTGCACCAAGATCGCATAGCGCTCTATTGATCTCTATATCTCCCAGCTTCACTGGGATTGAATAGCTGCCTGGATCACCTAGTTTCTTAGGAAGAGTGTTTTGCAGAATGGCACTACATTCTGCAGTTAGAGAAATAGTAGCATTCTCTGCAAGCTTTTTCTTGTTAGATAGCATGTCTTTCAAAAACTTTGCATAAGAAGGCATTTCAGAAATTGCATCCAAGAACGGTATATTAATGTGAAGTTTCTTAAGGATGTCTAGAAATTTACCGTACTTTTTCTCTAACTTAGCCTGGGCTAACCTCTGTGGAAAAGGGACGCTTGGAATGTATTCCCGTGGCTTTTCTTGAACATCATTCCTTGGAATTGGGCTGTCTGGATCTCGCGCCCGGTCGGGCAGTGATTGCCCAGTCTGACCGGGCGAAGAAGAGCTGCTTATGTTCTTTTGTTTGTCTGGAATTTCTTCGTGCGCCCGATCGGGCGGACTTTGCCCGGTCTGACCGGGCGAAGAAGAAATTCGCACATTCCCCTGTTTTTCGTCGACTGCTTCTCGCGCCCGATCGGGCGGACCTTGCCCGGTCTGACCGGGCGAAGAAGAACTTTGCCGATTTCCCTGTTTTTCACTCATTCCCTCAATATCTATCGTTGATGGTTCCCTTACGGGAAGGCCTTCCAACTGTTTTCCACTCCTTAAAATTACAGCATTCATGTGCCCCTTTTGTGGTTGCTCTGTTTGGCCAGGAAACGTACCTGGTGTTTTTGAAGATTGGCCGACTTGATGAGCAAGTTGGCTTATTTGATTTTCCATGAGCTTATTCTGGGCTTGTAACTGTTGGATGGAATTATTTGTGGTGTTGATGAAGTTCTCCATCATTAGTTCGAGATTGGATTTTTGAGGGAGTGGTTGCATAGGTTGCATGGGTTGTTGTACTAGGGGTGGTCTTGGTTGAAAACCAGGTGGATTATAATTGTTGTTTCGAGGTGGGGGCGGAGGTGGATTTTGCTGAGCCTGGGTGTTTTTGTATGAGAAATTTGGGTGATTCTTCCAACCTTCATTATAAGTATTAGAATGGGGATCGTATGGTCTTTTAGGGTTGGAATTGTAGAAGGCATTGGCTTCCTCAATTGATACCTCATTCGAATTTCGTGGGCAATTAGGTGCGATGTGACCTTGAGTATTACACATTTGACAAGTTTCTAGCACATTATTAGAAGATCCAGTTTGTAATCTATCGAACTTGCTTGAAAGTGCCTGCACAGAACTAGTTAAAAGAGTTAGAGCATCAACATCTAATTTACCTCCTTTCTTGACACTATTTCGGCCGCCTGGGTGATAGTTGTCATTGGCTGACATCTTCTCAACCAGCTCCTTTGCTTCGGTTGGATTTTTAGTTAAAAGGGAGCCTCCAGATGCGGCGTCGATATAGATCCGGAATTCATGGGTTAGACCGTTATAAAAGGTTTGGATTAACATCCATTCAGGTATGCCATGATGAGGGCACTGTCTCTGTAATCTCTTGAATCTCCTCCATGCGTCATATAAGGATTCTTCATCTGATTGCCTGAAAGTGGATAGCTCGTTCCTTAATCTTGCAGTCTTTTCTTGTCCCAAGAACTTGACCAGAAAAGCTTTTACTAGTTTATCCCATGTATCAAAGGAACCAGAACCCTCATCTCTTAACCATTCCTTCGCCCTATTCCCGTAATGAGAATGGAAAAAGGCGAAGTCTAAGAGCATCATCTGTAACACCATTCAGCTTCATAGTGTCACACTTTTCCAAGAAACCATCTATATGATTCACTGGGCAATCAAGAGGTGTGCCAGCAAATGAATCATTGGATATGAATTGAATAAACTGCGGTTTCAATTCAAAATTCTGAGCGGTGATAGGTGGTCTAACAATGCTAGAAAGGAGTCCGGTTGTTGTGTCAGGGATACCGTACTCCAAAAGAGACTTTGTTGCTTGGTCTTCCATATTTCTGTTACCTGCTCTTCTTCTACTTCTTCGTCTTCTTGCAGTCGCTTCAATTTCTGAATCGAGAGGCACTAAGTCGTCTGACCCTGAGCGACGTGTTTGCATACAACAAAGAACTAGGCAAAGAACATCAAAAACACAGGAGGCAATAGCCGAAGCAACAAACAACGCTTAGTAAAAACGAATCACGGAAAATCAATATGAAACCGTTAGTCCCCGGCAACGGCGCCAAAATTTGATAGGCTTATCGCGTACCTAACAAAAATAACCTAACTATTCCTTCTAACTGTGTAGTAGGGCAAGTAAGGATCGAATCCCAAGAGACTATGGTTCATTCAATTAATCAGACTCAATTAATCACTAAGCACGTCACCAATCAATAATGGATGATAATAATCAACTAATATATTAAATAACACAATTAACTAGAGGAAATATTAATCAATAGACTAAAGCATCCAAGATCAAGCATTACCACGATTATGATTGATAAACTAATAAATCTACCCCCAATATATAAATCAATTGACAAGAAGAAAAGCAATCCCTAATAATAATACCAAAGGTCTCTTCCGAGTTATCAATGGCTTCCCAAATTAACTATCAAGCCTACTTCCGTGGAATCAAGCGAATAAGGGACATTAAACACCATGCCTAGATTCCTAATTATTCAATCATCTACTTCCGTGATGATCTTCAAACCCTTAATTGAAATAACCTAATCCCGTTAATACCCAACTTCCGTTGCAATAAGAACAAAGGGATGATAACAATACTAATTATTCCTAATCTAGTATTGGCATAAACACAATCAATTAAGCATGTCAATTGGGATTATTATTGGGGAATTTAAAGATCTACTTTATACATCAATCATAATCGGGCTTAGCAAGATCCCGGATTAAGGAAACTACTCACAAATCATAATTAAATCAAAAACAAGATCTAATAGAGAACACATAATTAAAGAACTATAAAATAAATAAAAGAGATGGAAAGTAAGAAATACCAAATACTTCAATTGATGATCTTGAATTCTTGAGGAACAATTAATAAAACTAGGATTAAAGATTGAAATTGCTTAAGAAAATAAAACTAGGGTTCTTGAGAGTTTTCTAGGGCTTAAGGAGAAAACTAATGAAAAACTAACTTTAAAAAATTAATTACAAAAGGGTATTTATACCCTCAAAAGATAGAAATTCGGAAATAGCTGAAATCGCGCAATCTTGAACATCGCCCGGTCAGACCGGGCAAACCTCGCCCGATCGGGCGGAGGAAGGCTGCGTAAAATACGACAGTTTTTCCTTCTTTGCCCGGTCAGACCGGGCGAACCTCGCCCGGTCGGGCGCGCGTAACACATTTCCAGAATTGCATCTTCATAACTTGACTTCTTCATCGCCCGGTCTGACCGGGCGAAGCCTGCCCGATCGGGCGCGCGTTGCACCGTTCAGAATTGGGCTTCTTCCTGTGAACTCTTCATTGCCCGGTCTGCCCGGGCAAGCCATGCCCGGTCGGGCATTCCACATAAATTGCAGTTCTTGGCTATCAACTCTTCCGAATCTACTAAAAACACGTCCAATTGCCTAGAAACGCTTCATATTCCTGAAAAGCTTACTAAAACAATCGAATACACTAAAGAAGAGATTGTTAGCAAGAAATAGCTCCGTAGAGCTCAAAACCATGTAAAATCATGCAATC